>NC_073709.1:26230744-26530744 GCF_023634085.1 Falco cherrug
AGATGCTCACCCTATGGAAGGCACATGCAAGCTGAATTGCGTATGTTAAATTAAAGACATCTGCACTTTGGCAGAATTTGGACAATGACTCACTTATATTTAATTATGTAAAAATTTCAAACAGGGCGAACTCCACTGTAGTGACTCACATTAGTGCTACCACATGATATTCTGATAACTACATCAGTACATAACTCATGTCTCTGCTGCAGAATTTCTACAGAGAGAATGACATATTACCTGACTAGCATTAAAAGGACTCCATGTTCCCAGCAATGACTGGTACATTAAGTAATGCTTCAAAAAGTAGCATATAGTACACCGAAGGTTTTTTTTTCCCTTGACACAAAACTACAGATCCTCTAATGACAATATTTCACTGTCATTCAAAAATCAATTTTCTGTTTGTGTTTTATTTCTTAAAATTTATAGAGTTGTGGGGAAAGATTCCAGAAGTAGAAACTTACATCATTTCCTTTTCCTAACAAGAATTACAGTGCTGCAGAACTCCTCGGGCTTCCAATCCAAGACGCTCCCATCCTATCCTTACATGAGAGGCAAACACCCCCTCAATACCTTCAAGCACAAAACCTTCCGCCTAGCTCTGGCAGTGAGGGTACCGGGTAGTTCCCACGTCTTGCTTCACAGGCGTTCTTGGACTTACCTCCTGCGCTTTTCAGCATAGGTTTGGCTTGCTTGGTTTCGGTCTGGACTATCAGAATTAATTGATTATGAGTCTTATGTCAGGCTAACAGGGCTGATGACCTTGAAACGTCCACTGTGAAGAAAACCTATCTTGCATTATTTACCTTTGATTTTAAAAAGCAGCAAAACACTGTATTACTTACTTCAACGTTGTTACGCAAATGGGGCGGGGGTGGGGGGGGTGGAGAGGCACTTTGGTGATCTGTATCAGGTCCCTTTTCTGAGCTCTGAGAGCTGCTGCTTTTGTATCCTGGAGTACCACTGCATTACACTCCCATTAAACATTTGAAAAAGGGATGTCCACTACAAGGCTTTCTAAAAACCATTTTTAGGCTTACTGAACATGCTGACAGGACCCTTCAGTAACAAAGGGATATACAAAAGGCGTTTTCACTAGAAAAGGAATGTATTAATGCGACAAATACAGCCTTTGTTAATGCCAGATGCTGACTATAGGTGTGAATAAGTAATATGATGAATGGGATGATGAGGAGAAAGCAATCTTAATTTTGCAATTAGTTATGTTTGTGCAACGTTTTGCACAACCATTGTAAGTCACTGGTAGACTACTGATTCAAAACGACAGCCTTCCAAAGGAGTTCAAACAGCTTTGAAAGCCACTATACCTTTTGAGCAACTACTTTAGAAGGCTAATGAAAAATGTAAATGATCTCAAGTGCTGGTTGTATGGTGAAAGTGTGATGTTGGGCTTGGATGTGCAAGTGCAGTGTGCTTTCTGCAGCTGAGAATGGTAAGAAGTAGGAGGGGTAGAGGATGCCCCAAGGGAATGTCCTGAGACAGTGCAGTGTTAAAAGGTATGGTAGTAAAGTCTGGCCTCGGAGTGACAGAACTGGTAGGAAATTATTGGAGGTGTTGGGACCAGCATGTGTAATGGGCTGGATCAAAAAACAATGACCAAGAGGAGAGGATCCACAGTATGTTATTCTTCCTTCCTAGCACCTACCAAAGAGAAAAAGAGCACCCTGATTATTCTACATCCTCTCATTCCACCTTTCACTTATTTCTTTTTCAAAGCACAATTTATCTTTTTTTTCTAAGGGTTCACATAAAAGTTAGATTTAAAATTGGAATCTAGATTAAAGCGCATTGCTACAACTGTTCCTAAGGGTAGAGGTAAACTGTCCAGAATGTGATAAGAACATGGGTGTTGAGTGATGATCGGCTCATAACCAACACATCCGAGCACACAAGAGTTCATTTCATCCTCGGTATCACCCCAGGGATCCACACCAGTCACAGCTGGTGCAGAGAGGTGTAAGACATACTGCCCCGTTGGCTCCATGATTATTCAATTCATGGGTTAGCACCACTGGGGAGCAGGAAGATGCCCTCACATGCCAATCAAAGGTGTTAAATTGGCACGCATCACAGATGTCCTGGTCCTCCTCCCAGAGGAGAACTTGGTCCTTTGGAACATGCTATCCACCAAGACAAAACTTCCCACTGACATTTGAATAGCAGGCTAATGAACATGAAGAGAAGAAAAAAAAAAAAAAGGAAAAAAGAGTGAAGAGACAAGGTAAGACCTGTGCTTAAACCTTTATTACACAGGATACCTTTAGGTCAGACTCTCCACCACCTTTCAAACATGACACTAGAACACCCTGGGAATTCTGTTTTTAAATAGTCTGCTCATCCCTTACTCCAATAAGTAGTATGCATACTGTGCTGTTGTCAAGCTGTTTAGCAAAGACATTTACTTCTGCACAGAAACTCAGCCCCTGTGGTGCAGAAGAGCACAGCAGTGTGCTGTGACCCAGCTCTCAGCCAAGAGGATGAAGAAGATACCAGAACCAAAGAACAGGTCAGAGACCATTTTTGCTGTACCCCAGCAAAAGCGTACACCCGGTTCAATGGCTTTAATGTTTTGACTGGAAGTAGGAATCATTTTTTAAAGGCTATTTTATCCAGTGAGAGAAGAAAAAGGGTATCACATGACTCTGCACCCTGGATGCTGTTTGTAGAGAGGCCTTAAAGTCACAGCTGGACTCCTGCAAATTATTTACTATGGTAAACTGATATTGAATATAAAACTTGAGACAGAATCACAGAGCAGGATTGTATGTACACAGAACTAAGCTTCAGTTCGGTCACATCTCTTCCAACTGACTGCAAGCATCTCTACAGTAAATATCCGAGGCTCAAACACCCCTTGGAAATTCATTAGCAAGCACAGCAAACAGCGGTCCCGAAAATAGCATCTTTCCATTCACAGCAATGACACATACCCCACTATATTATATGTTCAAAGAGGGAAGGGCAATCCTCTTCTAAACCTAGCTTCTCATGAACCTGAATCCAATCACACATTCCCTTTATAACAGCCATCTCTCTTGGTGCTACTCTACAAAATCTACATCGCATCACCACCACCTTAAAGGTCAGCTGTGATATTTCAATAAACAGTGAAACTGTGGTTTCCTTAAACCACTTGTATTCCTCTTGCTGCAGTCATTTTGGCTCTCCTCTACTGGTCTTGCTTAGCTCACTTTCATATGAATGTCAGATTTTGCATTTGCTGTGTGCTGTCATCTAGACTCCCGCTGTAAAACAGTTTGTTTTTTTCCCCAGTTGGTGCACCAGATTAGCATCCCCCCTCTCCCCCTCCAGAACAGAATGTAATTAAAGATCATGGGAAAATAACACACACACACACACACTAGTCATAAAGTTAGAGAATTTCAAGTTTGGTTCTGCTTTCCAATTTTACATGCTCCACTTCACTTCTGTATATAAAGAGAAATACAAATGGCTTTGGTCACTGGATATCTATTAACTCCTTGTGCATCAGATCCTGTGAGGCAGAGATGACAGCAAGATCCACAGCAGCTTATAAGAAAGGGCTCATGCCTCTCAGAATCATAGCCAATACACCAAAATTTAAGCCTTTTGCCCAAACAGTTCTCCCTCTGCTTACTGTGCAACAGTTATGAAACATAAGCCAGAACTGTTTCTATGTTCATAGCGTACAGGAAAATGTTTCATGATCTAGGTAAAATTTTTCATCTGAGAGGCCTGCCAGGATGATCAGTTTGATAGCCTCGAAGCAGAAGAACCACTTAGGTCTGCAAAGGCCAGTGTGGGAGATGCAGTGGCATGGCTGATTTAAAGCAGAGGCTGTTTTGTACGTCCCCACCCCAGCAGTGGCCCCTCCACCACAGGTTTTCTGGTGGTAGGACGGAAAAAACAAAGACCTTACTGTCTTTGGCTGTGGGGCTGAATGTCACCAGATGAGAAATAAACCGCATATCAATTAAAAAAAATAAAAGAAAAAAAATAAAAGAACTGCTTAAACTGCTTCTACAGCAGGGATAAAAATATCATCAAATTGCTATTTCTCATCACAAGAGTAAGCAAGAGGCAACTGTTGATCTTCAGTGTTTCCTGACAGGTTCTGAAAAGTAAAAAAACCTGCCAGGTGATCTTTCACTGTGAAGGCAGGTGGCAGTGGGGAGGCAACTCAGGATCCACATCTCAAGGTCTACCGTGGTTAAATCATATTCCGGTTTGTCTCCTTTTTTAGAAGGAGAAAGACAGTAACAGAGGTCACTGAGAAAGAAAACGTTCATGGCACATCACTTGACACACAGTATCACACCGACAGAATTTATGACTTGCCAAACCTGTACAACATTGTCTGTGGCAGATTTCGAAGAAATAAACCCAGATATTGTGATGCTTACTTAACTACAAAATTCCTCCCTCTCCCTGAGATAGGGAAGAAAGTAGATGTTCACCTTTACTGATGGTCTACAGTAATTATTTTTTATGGCAATTCTCCTCCATTAGTTAGAGGATCATAATGGAATAAATAGAAAAATGAGCTCAAGCCTGAGTATTCTACATTGTAATCTAAATTAAACTAGTATTACAAATTTGTTTACATATCTCAGTTGAGCTAGGCAGTTTCAAAAGTTACTTGCTGAACATAAACATGTCTCCTGATGCTACATTACCCACTATATGCAGTAAAATATATTCTAATGTAATACAATAAAACTGAAAAACCAATAAATGTTCCTATTTATTGAGAAATTGGACAAAAAATAGCTTATTGTCAGTTTTTAAAGACCGAAAATCAATAGATGATGAAAGGTTGTATTTTTTGTTACCATTAGACTGTTGACTCTAGCAATAAGTGGGATATGGATTACAACTGGGGGAGTAAAGAACTTGTGAGATATACAATTTGGAGCTTCTCGGGTTTTTTAGAAACTTAATTCCCAGTATTTGTGCAGCAGCGGCCATCTTGGCAGCACTGCTAATGAGCCCCAAGAGCACAGCTCCTCCATCTTGTTGACAAAGCCAGCCTTAAGTATCTTCCTGTCTTTCAGAGCATTTCTAAATTACAGGGGCTCTTAATCAGACTTGTAACTGCTAAGCATCAAGAGTAAAGGAGATCCAGCTTTCACATATATTCACATCCTGCCAATCGATAAAAAACAATAATCCTGAAACAACATAACGAAGCACCAGCGAGTGCAGTCCCACCTCTCCCATGGCCGGACTGGGCCCACCCAGCTGAGCCGCAGGGTGGGCTCCCCAGGCCCAGCCCCAGCGCCCCACACAGTCACAACGAGCACAGCCCAACGCCAGGTGGAAATCAGGTTAAACTGGATGTTCGGTTTGCGAAGCCCTTCAGCTCCCGTGCATTTCCAAGCCTGCTGTCCTTCCTCACGCGTCTGAGGTTTTCAGCATCTGGGCCCTGACTGCAAAGGTCCCATTCGAGTCTGCTATCTGCCTGTGGCCAAGTCCTGCCCTGAAGATACGGGAGGAGAGGGGTCTGGAAAATACAGATTGTAAGCACCTGTCTTCCCAGTAGAATTTATGCATGGGAGTCCGTTTAAAACCTGAATTTCTATATTCATTAAACAAAAAGCGCACAACCGTGCAGAGGCTGGGAAGGCATTCTTGTCTCACAGTGCAAACACATTAAAATGGAATACTAAAAAAATATGCAGTGATAAAAAACACTGAGCTAAACATAAACACTGCATCCAGAGTCCTTAAATAGTGATCTATGCCAATGTTTTTTCCAAGTGAACCAGTAGGTATGACCATTACATATAAACCCAAATATAGATGTTCTACCCTGACTATATTTCTAAACTCTGGAACAGAGTTTGAAAGGATGCCAATTATAAGAGGGAGTTAGGGCTGCTTTTAGGATTTATATTCTCTTTGTACATTTCATAATCATACAGCAGCGCAAGTCTTGCTAGATGGGAGGGTAACGCAGTAAAAGCCTCTCAGATATGCAAAAAACTGCCTTCAGATACGCAAATGTACTTCAAGTGGCCAGTGACCGCTGGGCCTGGAAGTCACAGGGAACTAGTAATGCCAGCTGACCTGCTCATGCAGTACCTGATTTTACAAGAGCACAGAGGCATGCAGTTATAAGTCTACAGGAAAAAAATACTTGCCAAGACCTTGAATGAGCTGAGGCTGTCCTGAAATGGCCATGCTACTGCTGGCCCTAGTCCCACACCTCCATAACAGAAAACTTTTGCTTGAAACTGAGGACAGCACAGATATCACTGATTTTCTTATCATGGTTCCCTTCCGTTTTCCCAGGTAGAAAGCTAGCTATTTCTGAAAAGGGGGCTGTAACCACATATGCATAATTACGTACCAAAAAAAGATTCGTGTTGTTCCTGTAAGCTTTTGCTTAAGTATACCATGGAAAATAACTTTGATGAAATAATTTGCCTAGAGCGCTGCTTGTCTGGAAGATTTCTATAATTTAACTGCAGTTCTGTAAATAATTTGGTGATAGACAGGCCATCAGCATAATTTGGTGCTAGGCCCATGCAACATTAAGGAAATGGCCAGCAGGCCAAAAATTAAATCTCAGCTGGGCCCTAGTATGTACAATGAACATTAAAAACCAGTCCATATCGATTCTTTTCTGGACTATGCTTACTCAAATAAAGATGTTGAATTTTCCCTTGGGAATTAACACAAAGAAATGTCATACTTCCTCTCAGTGAGGAAAAGATCACCCACATATGGTTAATCCTGCAGATCTCCATAAATATGTACAGTATTTTTGCACGATAATATACCAAACTACTGCCACAGCACAATTATATGGCATAGCATTTTGTACTGCTGCTGAACTAGTGGTTACTAGTCACTGCCAGTAACTCACCAAAGCCTCTCAGTTCTCCCGTGTTGTTAGCCTGTAAAATAGCAAAAATTATTACCCTGATTTTAGTCAAGCCTTAACTGAGACCGCAAGATAAGAGGTACAGAATAGTATGCAATGGTACATTGCACCTTTAATCATCTACCTACCTGAGATACTCAAGCAAGTAGTTAGACATCTAAATGTTCCAACTACAGACTTCAAATCCATGAGTTTTGTGGTACATGACTGTGCCCACATGATTTGAAAACTGGCATTCACATCCCCCCTCAATCTCAGCATCGCTTCAGCCCCAGGCAGATCAGAAACTCAAAGTCAATAGCAGAGCCAAGACCACACCTAAGATCTGGTATTTCAGCTGAAACAACGGGAGAAGCAATGACTGCAGGATGCTTCCCATTCATGTTCTATGTCTGGATGAACATTTTTCTATTAGAAATGTCCACAATCAGCACTGCCTTCCTGCATCACTAGATTGTAAATTAAGGTATGTTCTTGAAGCCTTTCTATGATCTTTACCAAATGAGAAGGAAATGGCAGGGAAAGTAATATACAAAATAAGGCAATAAAGCCATCCCTCTCAGCTTCAGTGAAAAACAGCCTTAAGCAGCAGACACACTTATACTTCTTTTTCAACTGAAAAACAGAGAAGGAGGTGAAGTACATGGGTTAAAAGCCAGCAAAAAGTAGTATAAAAAAAGCCCACCAGGTATTGTTGCAAGAACCTCTAGATAAGCATCTTAAATCAGGGTAAATTACACACCTCATGCTGGTGACTCGGTCATGGGAAATTATGAAGCTACGTGATGTCTCATTTGTTGTGCTGAAAACAAATGTAAATAAATTACTGAGAGAATCTCATTTACATTTAGAAATTCATCCCGATGCATGACATGACTGCTGATGGTTTTTTAAATGACACTTTGAGAAGAAGTGCCACTATTAAAAACAGATCATAGCCACCTTAGCAAGGGTCTGTGCATGTGTGCGTGCATGTGTGTGTGTGTGCATGCGCTTGAGTGTGTAACGGCAGATGTTCTAGAGAGATCTTTCAGATCATTGGGGAAAAGGCTTTCTTTTACCGTTTCAGAACCAAAATGGTGGTGTCAGAAGACAAAACCATCAATCTGTATTCTTCTGTGTATTTTTCCCCCTCCGGAGTGGGAAACAGAAAGACAACGTTATGGATTGGCTGCTGCCAGCACAACAGAAAGTGCAAATACTGAAATTGTAGGAACAGAAAATAGTGTGGCACGTCTCTCCATCATCAAGTGTAATAAAACTTCCCCTTAAATACACACACAAAAAGCCTTTCGCTAAGCTTTTATCTCCCCCCTCCAAGTCTCACATTTTAAGCTGTCACCGAAACAATTGAGAAGGATATCCAGGAAGCCATAAGATGGAGAGCAAGTTGAACCGTGGTTAGCTAAGCAGCATACATTCAGGCAAATATCCAAATGCTTTAGGAGCTGTCATTCTCCATCCCGCGTGGGAAGACTGTGCAGAGACGGACTTGTTCATATCATGATTGCTCTTATTATTACAGCAGTGAAAACACTGCATACTAATGGATGTGTTTTCAGAAAGAAGGCTGTTAGATGGCTTTTTAGACTCTGTGCCTGGCTGTCTGGGCTTCAGTATCCGTTATCCCCTACCTCTTTCTTTGCTTCCCAAAGTTTGTAACATGAGGGTGAAATAAAACATATTTCCAAATGGGGACACAACAGTGTTCTACAACCCCACATACGGCAGCATATTTACATAAGCCTGCATAGGTCAGAGAGTTTATTTGTTAAGGGACAAATAAGCAGGCCATGAAATAATTATTTTTCATTGTGCCCTGCCAAACCTATCCAGCCAAAGGCTAAATTGAGCTGCTATTGTGATTATTTGAACTGTGGAGCCAAAAGTCTTCACTGAAAGCATCCCAGCTGTCCTAAATTTTATTCTGATGGCTAGTTTTCACACTAGCTCGAAACTTGCCAAAAATGCTCCACAAAACAGGCAGGCGGAAGGCTTCCTTTATCCAGACCTACATCAATTACTGATTTAGAGCTGTTCTGAGAACTTGATTATTAACAAATCACTTCCCAAAATTGTTATGACAAGATTCACATATGCAAATGGCAAGCTGCTCATATGTACACAGCTAGCAAAAGAAATTACTACAAAGGTTCCCAGATTTATTTATGGTTATTTCCTATTGTGCTTTACTGCAAATTAGCCACTAAAATATTAAAAGAAAGGGGAGAGATCCCGCTGCAGCACCACAGCTTTGACATACGGCGACATGGGAACACCCAAGCTGTAACAGCTCAACATGCTTCTGCCTTCCCCACCCCTCTGCAAAGAAGGATCTACCCGTGCCTTCTGGCATCAGAAGAAGCAAAAGCACCACGGTAGCTCCCAAGCTGCAAATTTGGTCAGCACACCAAGGAGCAGGTAGGATTACCCCAAGAACAGCTCGAATCACAGGCTTGGGAGGATATTTCGTACTTTAAACAGGGTTCACAGTGGAGGAGGGGGGACAACAAATATATTTTTTTAAAACTTCATGCTTCAAAGCTTAAATTAATCCCTAATAATGAAAGATTAGGATGAGAACATGTAGAGAGAAGATTATCCCATGTCTGCCCATTGTGAGGCTCTTATAACTTTCCTTGAGGCGCCTGGGGTTGGTCATTGCTAGAGACAGAACAGGAGGCTAGAAGGATTTGCTGACAATAGCAAGTTTGCTGACGACACCAAGCTGTATGGTGCAGTTGACACACTGGAGGGAAGGGATGCCATCCAGGGGAACCCTGACGGGCTTGAAAGATGGGCCTGTGTGAACCTCATGAAGTTCAACAAGGCCAAGCGCAAGGTCCTGCACCTGGGTCAGGCCAATCCCAAGCATAAACACAGACTGTGCAGAGAATGGATTGAGAGCAGCCCTGAGGAGTAGGATTTGGGGGTGCTGGTGGACGAGAAGCTCAACATGACCCAGCAATGTCTGCTTGCAGCCCAGAAAGCCAACTGAATCCTGGGCTGCATCAAAATAAGCGCAGCCCGCAGGTCAAGGGAGGTGATTCTCCCCATCTGCCCAGCTCTCATGAATCCCCACCTGGAGTGCTGCGTTCAGCTCTGGGACTCCCAGCATAAGAAGGACATGGACCTGGTGGAGTGAGTCCAGAGGAGGGGCAGGAAGATGCTCAGAGGGCTGGAGCACCTCTCCTATGAAGACAGGCTGAGAGAGTTGGGGTTGTTCAGCCTGGAGAAGAGAAGGCTCTGAGGAGACCTTACAGCGGCCTGCCAGTGCCTAAAGGAGGTACGAGAAAGCTGGAGAGGGGCTTTTTACAAGGGCATGTCGTGATAGGACAAGAGGGAATGGCTTGAAGCTGAAAGAGGGTAGGTTTAGATTAGATCTAAGGAAGAAATTCTTTGTGATGAGGGTGGTGAGGCACTGGCACAGGCTGCCCAGAGAAGCTGTGGGTGCCCCATCCCTGGCAGTGCTCAAGGCCAGGCTGGATGGGGCTCTGAGCAACCTGGTCTAGTGGAAGGTGTCCCTGCCCATGGCAGCAGGGTTGAACTAGATGGTCTCTAAGATCCCTTCCAACCCAAACTGTTCTGTGATTCTATGAAGGATCTCAGAAGCAACGATTTTGTACTTTGTACATTTCTGTTTAAATAACTAAGACACAAATGAAAGACAATGAGGTTAATTGTTTTGAAGAAATGAAATGCCCATCCTTTGGTATCAGGCTTTATGTACCACAACCCCAAGGAGACAAGCACACCTCTCTGCAGCTGCCCTCCTTCTCCTCCACACCTCCTACTATTTTTCATCCTGTTTGTAATTTCACTGTAATATCCTCAGGGCAGCAACCACTCCACATTTACACATGAATTAGAACAACACCTCGCACAATGGCATACCAGTCCTGATTGGACCTGGACTGCTCCTGGGAATGCTACTATAAAAAGATCTCATAAATGTATAGAGCACAGCAAAGTAACACACACACACATACCTTTTATCACAGTTAACATCACCGGAGCATTAACTCTTTGTTTTCCCAATGCAGATGGTTTGACTTATTCCTAAACTCCAGGATGGCTGCAGGATGTGTAGCTAAGATCCAGCACACCTTCACCAGCATGCTCTGTGAAGTTAGGCGTTTCCTGTGGATGTCTGTATTTACTGTTTAATCAAATGACAGAAATGTTAGGGAGTCTCAATATAGATGTTGAGGTATAAGGTTGAACCTTGCTTAGGATTTCTATGGAAGCTGATCCAATGACAAGCTGGGGACATTCAGGATGAGGAACCAAAGGAAGCCACATCAGTGTCAGCCCCATCATCCCTGTGCACCTGTTACAGACCTACTGGGTCTTAACCTGATTAGCCCGAATTCCCTTCTAATTTTCTTCCTTCCTTGGAAGAGGCTTTTGACCTTTGAGCTAATATTTTAATATATTCTGGAATTTGAAATTTTGCATGTAATAAACTAGCTATTTTCTGGTACTTCAGATACAAACAGCTGCCATACAAATTTTTAACTTACTCTGGTATTCAGCCATTTTATTTTTAACTGAAAATATAATAAATAGAAAGATTTGAAAATCTTTATCAACGTATTTCTATTTTTCCTAACAATTCTGACATACCAATTATTTTGCAAACTTTTTTTTTCTGAAGGACTATGAATGGCCAATGTGGTTCACAAAGAGCAAAAGGAAAAGGAAGGGAGCAGGTGTAGGTAAGGTAGCAGCAGATAGATAAATTACTTGAGTAGATGCATAAATTCAGTCACCCGAGCCCCCTTTAAGGTCAGTTTCCATGTTGGAGTCACTGATTCCAATATTTAATATTTAGAAAATATGGAAGAAATAGCAAAAATGTAAAAGATATTAAAAAAATCTTAATTGGAACAGAATGGCCACTTTGCCAGGCCTGTGTTCTGTGTCTGTAGGGCACCAGAAGTCCACCTTAAAAATCAACCACACAGACTACATCTGTTAGCAATCACATTAATTAGCTCTCAAAATAAAATAAAAAATGTACAAATGACTTTTTGTCAACTACCAGCTGATGGACCTCTTATTTATTAGACTAAAAACTCCACACAATCAAATTCTGTGGAAAAACCAAGATCATAATTTCTTTTTCTCTGGGTCCTGATGGGTTGGTAGCATTACAGGGCCTTCACGTGCTTTTCCACATAACCTTACACTCAATGCAAGTTTTGTCTGTGCCATAAATATGGAGAGTTTCTGTCTCACAGAAACGTGCTGGACATCCCTCCTTGTGGAACTTTCGCAGCCTGAGCACGTCAATTCTCTATGAACTTCCTGCAACTCATGACTTAACTCATGTTTCTTTTGCCCAGTGGACCCACGGTTCCAACCAAAGCAAACTCTACCCAGTGTCGTGCTTCCACTCAGAGGAACGATCATTCAGGAATGATCTTTTTACTTCTACAAAGACAGTAAGAGACCGTGGCCTACATGGAATAGGCTATTGACAACCCTACACTTACGCAGTCATAGTCAGATATGTGACAAAGTCCAATGAAATCCTATGAGGGAAAAATACAAATGACAGAGCTTAAAGAATACCGTTAGCTCCTAATTCAACAGCCCACAAATCTGTTCAGAACTTACAGGATTTATCACCAGAACAGGAACCTCACAACCTTCCACAGAGTCTCTTTTTAACAGACTTGTTGTCCACTGAACCAACAACTCTGTTGCTCACAGACAAGATATTTCACCAACTTAAGTACTATTAAAAGATGATTATGCACTGAGATTTCCTGAAATTGTATAACATTTGCATGGTATAACACATACTCTTACTTGTTCACTGCAGTCTGATTCAAAGTGCTATAAATATGTTTGCCCTTTCTGCTAAGCCCGCCTAAGGGATTAGCAACCCCCCAAAAGTTCAGTTGAATATTAACTGCATTAACTTTGCAGACTGTAACATACTGTTACACTCAAACAGCCTACGGTGCAGTATGGATGACTTGCTTAATAAAAAATGTTTTCATGCAAAGCCCTATTGCTAGAGAAAAAGAATTTGCTCTGTCAAAGGGGGTGACCTCTTCCATTTAACTTCATAAAGCAAACAAGTAAAAGGGAGATCTTTATAGGGATGTCCAGAGAAATGCTTATCATTTTGTCTATCAAACCAGATGGACTTCCCTCTGCAACACAGCACCAGTCCCACTCTATGTTAGAAATTAAGTCAGTTCACCATGAAAAAAACCCGTGAAATACAGTAGCAAAGTGCCATCCACTGTAGTAGTGCGAAGTTAAAAACTAGAAAAGAAGTATGACTGTTTGCTTACTTATTTTGTTAAGTAGTACTTTGTGTGCCAGCTCCCATAAAGAAAAAAACCGTGTGCCAAATGACTTTCCAGCAGAAAGTTACACAGCACTGAAGACAAATAAAAGCAAACGGAAATATTTAAAAGCTGGTAGAGGGAGAGTTGACAGGAGTGTAAAAGGGAGCTGACTTGATAGCTAATGCCAAAAGTCAAGGAAGAGCAGGTTCTTAAACTTCCTAAGTGAAAAGCTCCCAGGCAGAAGGTAACTGGCAGTATCTGATCAAAAGATGAAGGAAAGGAAGAAGAAAGAGGAAAATGAGAAGAGCTGGAACACATTTCTGAACGTTACAGGGTATAAAGTGGGACCAGTAGAGTTGCTTGAAGTATCCAAAAGATTGTTAAAATACTCTCAAAGATTAAAAAATACTCCTTCATTACAATCACAGTAATACCAAAATGTAGAACTTCTCTATTATCTGCTGAAAACAAAAATTGCATACACATTTTCTTTGCTTTTATAAAAATAAGTAGATGAAACAAACCTGCTCTATGTTGTTGTGGGAACACGCAACAACTCTCAAAAAGCCCTTGATACCAAGCGCCACAATGAAACCTTTCTCATGCAGTCTTCAAGGATCACATCTGTATCTATTTGTAAAAACACACTTTCCCATACAAAGAGTCTTGAGTGTAATCAGAAATTAAATCAAAACTTTAAGATTTAGAAACCATCTTTCTCCATAATGTGATATGCTTACTTGCTTATGCCATTCACCATCACCATTATGTTGTCTAGAAATGAAGACCAACAATAGATGCTGGTAATTACACAAGAACTTAAACTGCAGAGAGCCTCAGCCCACAGCATTAAACTGGAATTAAAGCTCTACAGGAAAACTGAAACATTTCACTCCCTGCAACCACCTCCCTCCCTTGCACACACACACACACACGCTGGACACCTGCTACCCACCAGCCAGATGGGACGGAATTCTCCTGAATCAGATCTTGGATTTTTAAGCTCAGCTTGAGTTCAACTGGATTTCAAGACATCAAAATATATTACCGTTTCACATTTTAAAAATTACAGCAATGTTCGGGGACCCCTAGTTTCAGCATTGTTTGCACAATTAGATATGTATTAAAGTGGGATTATTGCCCCAAATGTACTAATACAAATAAATAAAATGCAGCTTGACAACATTTAATTTAATTACATATGCTCACTTAATACATGAAAAACAAGCTGATTTTATATCAGCACATTAAGTGAGATTGGGAATTTAGCTAATCCGTAGTGGCCAGCAGTGTTTTTTCAAAAGTCCATAAAGGCAATTTAGCAGTCCAAACTCACTTAAACATTGTAGGAACTGGCCCTTAATGGACAGGTATCATAAAATATTAACACATGTAAGAAAAAACTGGGAAGCATTACATTCCTAGAGAATTTGCTAAGCTTGCATAATGTAACATTTACCATCAATAAAGTTTCTTCAGTTAAGAGACCTCTAGCCTGTTCTTCAGGAGGAGGTCTCTTTCTCTTTCTACCCCAGCAGCCCACCTCCACTGAGCCCCCGTTCCCTGCACTTTGGTGGGCTGCTCGCAGCTAGCAAAGTCGCATTTTTAATTGGGACTGGCCTCTGAAATAGTCTTTCTCCACCTTCTCGGTCGGTCCTGAAACCAGTTTGAGCCTTGCAGGGGGGTTAACAAGCCATCGGCCAGCAGCAAGATGTTCTCTGCAGGAACCACCAGCATCTGGAAGCTGGTGCCAGTGGTGTTTCGCCAGAGCCGTGCCTGGCAAGTGCCAAGGCACAGAAATGCGATTCTCGCTTGCTTGGCCAGCCTTGGACTGACCTTTTGTCATAACGGGGAACAGGAGTTTTGCTAGTGAACACAGAGTTCTGGTCTACACGTTTTATAAATTGATTATTTTATTGATGTAAAGTGCCCAGGTGCCCTCGTGACAGTCACTAATATAGATTTTGAAAATAAAATTAATTAAGGGCCAGTCTGGACCACCTTTACTGTCACCATGTAGTACCCTTTTCTACAAGTAACAATGCTATCAACCAGCGAGCACAAGTATAGTGTTTGTAGAGTATTTCATTACATCTCAAAACACTCAACTATGGAGGTCAAGATCACCGTCACCTACCTACGCGCACACACGCACACACACACACACACAACTCACTCTTGTCTCCTACCTTCCGAAAGGGGAACCGAAGCACAGAAAACTTAACCGACAAAAGTCCGTGCCGAAGCACCAGCTCTGCTGCACCGGGCTCTGTCCCTCCAGACCACGGCAAGAGCATGGCACGGTGCGAGCCCGAGCAGGAGCAGAGCAGCCTGGCACGCAGGCTAATCTGAATTACACTCATCCAGCCCTTGAAATGGTTCCTCATTAGCTGTGGGTTAATGGAGTCCCAATGAGTAGTGTTATTTTCATCCCCTGCCTACTGAACATGAAATTCATTTGCAAATATCCTGTAAAATACTGCAAAGCAAGCCAAAGAGATATGACAACATAAGAGGCATACTATTTATGGAATGCACTTACCGTCATTTAGAAAAGGAAGCTGACATGAGCAACAGCCTAAATTTAGCAACACATTTAGTTTTTATTCACTAGTCACAATGACAACATTTCAGAAGGCTACCGCACACCTTGTGCGCCGAAAGGTTCCACTGAAATCAAGACAGACTTTGATCTGAAAGGAATTTAGGATGAGCTCCTTAATGAATACAACACTGAGTTAAATTAAGGCAATCACCATCTTGACTTTCTATTCCAAGTAGATATAAAATTACATTGATTGCAGGAAATGGTGGCATTCAAACAATATTGCAATGGCCAAAGCCTGAAAGCTAAATTCATTGTTGAGCTAAACTAGGCTTTCAGAGGGCATCGTTTGATTTGAGGGAAAAAAGCATCTACAAACCACATAATTTCAATTAATAGTTTAAAAAGCACACAGTAAGAAAGGAAAAACGCTGGTCAATATGCCACATGCCACTCAAATAAGCAGAGTCTCTGCATGTAGATGTGTGTGTATATATATACGCACACATATATACACACACACATACACGGGTGAGAGCACACGTGGTTTTGAGTGGTTTGTTGTTTGTTTTTTTTTGAGGCAGGCCAAATTTGAGATCCAGAAAGACGCAATGTATTTCAGAACAGTCTGAGAATGCTCTTTTACCCATGCTATCTTTAATTCAAGAGTAATTTCAAATCAACAGCCCACAAAGTTAAACCTAGTTCTCTTCAAAACTCAGAAAAAGAATTCATTCGAACCCTTACCTTTGGCACCTTAAAGACTTTTGGCCATGACTTACCTGTATAAATAGAAAGAACTAATTTACTACAGAAATGCCCATGGGCAAACATGTTCTGGCTAATGAAGTGTTCAGCTTTTGCATGATTAACCAGCTGGTGGGGGTGGTGTAAAAATCACAGGGCATAAAATAGTAAGAAAAATTGATTAGCAACTCTCTTTTAAAGCACTCTATGAAAAATTTCCTTATTTTTGCTCAGCAGTTTGGAAAGTGACTGTACAGAAAGATAGACTCGAATGACTTACCAAGGAGCCAGGCAGAGACTGCACCAGGCACTCACTCCTCCAAGACCTGCATCGCAGAGAGGTTCAAGTGAAAAGCGAGATACCAACCAGCACATGGCTGGATTACTTATACAACAGGTCCTGCCACTAGTCATAAAGGTAATTTTCTACTCTGTTGTGAAAGACATTATATAAAATTAAAAACTATGACAATGCTTTGAGTCAGTTCAGTTTCTTCCCCAGTGCTCTGTACTTGAGCACCTTAGCTGGCTACAGATACTCCCATGAGCCAATTTAAGAAGTGCCTCCATGTCAGCCAAGGGATTCATACGCTGCTTAGAAATAATGCACACATTTAGGTGATGCTATGTAAAGAAGGGGTTTGCACTCACTAGGGACAAAAATCCCCTTGCCCTTCCCACGCTGTACAAGGGGTTTCTTACAAGCTCACATGCTCTGCCCTCAAAATAGGACCTAATTAGTATACAAATACTTGGCAGACAGGTCATGAAAATAAATTTATCATTAACTGTCCCCTAAACCAATGCAGGTTATCCTGAAGCAGTTCCACCTCATAGACATTTGCTCTAGGTCCCTTCAGCTGGGGTACAACTGGCATGTAACAGTTTCTTTAAGAAGGAAAATCACATATTTTTACAGCACCGGATTACTTCAGAAATATCAAACAGCTGCTCATATAAAGCACATGCACCAGTACTAAGAAACTGCAAAACTTTAAGCTACAGATAATTTGCAATACGCCATAGTAATAGTCACAGTCCTCTTTACTTTCATTACTTCTATGGGAAATGCATGTTTTACACCTATTTATGGACTTTTAAAAACCAGTTTATAGCTATATACCATGGGAGAAGCAGGCAAAGGATTCACACCTCAGGGATCTGCAGTCCCCTGGGATGCAGCCAGACCGTCGATGCTGGGCCTTCATGGCTTGGGAACCTACATTAAATCCCTTTGGCAATATACAAGCAGTCACCTTATATCCATAGCTGATTTCTAACCACAACCAGATATGCCTCCCAGAGCTTCCCCTCTCATGGTATGTGATGACATACAACATACCTTCATATGCCCAGCTACCTGGATATGAATTCAATTCTTAAATCATGCTGGTATATCTTCCACGCTGTGGCTCAAACTATTCAATCATACCAAGGGATTCTTTGCAAGAAGCAACAATTTTACCTTAAGTGAGAGTTACTGGGAGAAGAACCAAAGCAGAACTCTGAAGCCCTTTTCCCTTCTTTCCACAACTCCTCCATTTATCTTAATTATCACTTTCTGAGGAAGGCAGTATCTTTTTAAATGCACCAAAAGAGATTTTTCCATGCCATTTCACTGTAGGAGCCAGGCAGAATATCCTGAGAACAGATTGTTTCACACATACACCGTACGCTCCACCCAAAGATTCACACCAAAGAACTGTTCAGGCTTATGCAGGTTAGATAACTACAAAGATCCCATAGAGGTTTTCCTTTCTCATCGCGTACATCTGAGAAAGCTCATCACTAACTTCATGGTCAGTCGAGACTTCTAACATCAAAGTCGTTTTTGCATGTTTTCGAGGTGTTGCTGGATAGGTGGATCTTACTGCACCTGCACAGTTCTCACTTCTGAGCCCCCCCCCCCCCAACCTTTGGAAACATTCCTACATATTAACACTTAGGAAAGTGGGCACAGAGCTCACACGAGCAAACAGAAATAGAGGAAAACTGAAAACACTGGCACAAAACGACATTTCCCTCAGTACGTCACTTGGGAAAGTGCTATCTCCAGATCAAACAGAAGTTTCTAGTTAAGCAAGAAATTCCTCTTGAGTCTAACTTCTATGGTCATATTTGAATTGTGAGCAATTTCTAAAATGTTGGGTGTTTTCAGCTCTGATCAACTGGGACCCTGGCAACACTAGAGCTTGTGAACTGTGTTTGAAGATGTTTTCAAAGATGGTAACAGCCCAATGCAGTCACAACACAATTTATTAATTGCAGCCATACTCGCTAAGAAATTATGCTGTGGACTATGTAAGTAGCATCATAATTTTTGGCTAGTCTACTTGTTGAAAAAGTAAAATTTTAAAAAATGCCTGTTTTCCACAGAAAGTGAACGCTTGTTAAAATCATATTACCTTAAAGGAATCCAGAAATACAGCTACAAGGCACAGCTGTTTTACAGTTGGAAAAAAACTATTCCTCAGACCTGTACCTTGTACTCCAAACGCTTTATTTAATTATCTGTTTGTTTACTTATAAGCAATTGCTTTGGAAGAGCCCCCCAGCTCGTATATGCTGTGCGCTCTCCAGAGGGGTCAAGCATAAGACACAGGCTGCGGACTGCAGGTTTAACTTCAAAGAACATGCATACACAAAGGTATTTAGGTGCCTAATCCCACTTATATCAACTCTCAGTGAAATTGATAGACGGTAAGCACCTCGGAGGACATGATCCTTTGACATTAACAGGGATTCCTCAGCTGGATCTGGGTCCGTGCTTTTTTGGACAACAAACCAGCAGAAAATAAAATACATTTTGCTTCATGGCCTCCTTATCCTCTCCAATATCAGAGTTTCTCTAAAGTTGACCATGGTTCCCAGCAGAGGACACAACAGCCAAACAGGCTGGTCTAATTAACTGGAGTTTTTCATACTAATTAGTAACAACAAGAGCATAAAGCAATCAATAGGACACCTTATGCCACTACTGCTTAAGTCTGCTCTGACTACCTCTGGTTCAGCCATACCCTTGAAGCATATTTGGAGGGTTCTTCCTGCTACCCTCCCATGCAGCATCAATTTTTAGTGAGGATAATCTTCCTCATTATACTAGAAATTGATAAGTAACATTGTTAACCTATGTGATGCAGCTAAAAATCAGGTGTAAAGAGCACAGCGAGGAGTCAAAGGATTTTATTTTTTTTTATGAAGTATTTTGACTACCTCTAACGTGATTATATACTTGACCAATGGGTAACACAGTATGATATTCACCCTACTGCAAACAAGCGGCGTACAGACTTGCATAACACACACGTCCCACTCCAGCTCCAGGGGAACCACGCTCTGTTGCTTCACTGTATGTTCAGCTACCTCTAACTTCATACGACAAAGCAACGATTTATTCAAAAGTCATTTTAAACTCTTTCCGAATAACTTCTGAAGGACAGCTGGCAAGAAAGTAGTATGTTTGAAGACAAGATAAATACAGAAAACCTGTAAACCATCTTCTCCAATTGAGAGACCAAACTGCTAAAATTAGTTCCTGGAATTTCTCCTTTGGGTGCCAGTTTGAGTCTTGTTCCAAATGACCACTAACTAATAATCCTCCTGACTTTGAAATAACCTACAGCTAGTCAATAAGACCTATTTGCTGACCAGGTGCATGTAACCCCCCTCACAAAACATCACGTATTTGTAACCTTATTTTAAAAAAATTTCATTCCAGTATCCCAAAACTAACTGTACAAACACAAAGAACTCAGATGCCCTCTCAACCCCCATTGGAAGTGACAAGTGAGTCCTTCTAAAATTGCAGACACACGCTGTCAAGTGCAGGTGTTTGTAAACAAGTTTGGAAATGTTTCTAATAATAAACCATAAGAGTTAAAATTAGAAGTCCAATCCACTAGCTTTAAAAAAAGAACTTCCAAAAGGGTTCATCTAAATGAAAGCAACCAGTGATGTTTAATTTAGTCACAAGAGCCGAATTTCTGTGCAGAGTGGCATAGTGCTCTTCATCAAACTTTCCACTATGAGTTACAGTACATTTCCTTGGAAAAAGAAAAAAAAATGATAAGAATGTTAATTTGCTGTCATATTATGGTATTCTATATTTGTATGTGCGATCTAAAAATACCCTATTCACAGGTCTCTTGCATTTCATGTAATTACAAAGAAGGAAAAAAAAAATGTGTTTCCAAAACTTCCGAATGCATCTTGGCTGCCAACATCAAAGTTCAGCTTTTATGGAGAACTTCCCACGCTGACCTCCTGAGAACTGAACCCAAACTCTGCTTGAAGGAGCCTTCCTCTGCGGGATTAAGTTCTCCCTGACGTCACCTACTGGAAAGCCTGGCTTACCCTGCCCTGGCACAAACTGCTGGGGGATGAAACTGGGGAGGGCAAAAGTCACCCTAGAGCTCTAGCTGATGCAGACCTCAGGATGCTGCCACTGAACTGGTGATGTCTTGGTCTTGCATTCACACTCTGGTGGGAAGGTCAGAAACGTAGCTCTGAGGAGCCACCTACTTTGACTGACACCTCAGACGAAGGCTGGATGGAGGCTAATCCTGTGGTCCCTGTACACCCCAAATTGCATTTATAATGCACTACGATGAGATTGTGCAGGCAAAAAGATGGACTTTACCTCTGCAGAAGCTCTGGGAGAAAGCAGAGCTTTTACCAGACTCAAGGGGAGGTGGCACTCTTTTCAGGGGGAAAAAAAAAGTTAATACTGGAATTTCTTGATTTTCACATTGTTTCTCAAGGGAAATACAACAGCACCTTTGAGCAGGTCAGAATAGCTTCAGCTGATTACAACTGAGCAAACATCACATAATTTCAGAGACGCTTGACTATGGTCTTGCTTCAAGCCAGGGGTAGCCTCTTACAGCACCGTCCTGAAAAAGCTGGAATGGGAAATGGATTAAACAGCAAGGACCTAGTCCAGCAATAAGGTGGGCCTGGCCCTGCCCAGCAGACATCCCTCTGCTCCCCACCTACAGCACAGGCAGGAGCTGCGATGGACAGGGGGACAACCGCTCCCCTTGGCCCCTGCGCAGCCAGCCGCCGCCTCCTCCTCTGCTGGGATGTGATACCACAGAGATAAAACCCAAACCCATCCTCCTCAAAAATCAGGACAGAAAGTAAGTTGCCCTTATCCCATCACACCGAGGGAGACATTTCACATAACAACCACTAGCCAACCTTTCCTTTTTCTTCCCTCCCTTTTCTTTTTCTTTGTAGTATTTGCTGTGTAATAGTAATAGCAATTTCCACATTTTTTTCCTGGACAGCATTTTGGAACTCCCTGCCTCCAACAAACACGCCTGTACCGGTTTAGTGCCTATCTCGTAGCTAGCAAGCACAGCGCTGCATCAGGACCAGAATACAAATGTGCCTTCAAACTGGGAGCCTTGCAGGTGGCAACATCCTTTGCTGCAAGCCATGGATATAACCTAGAGTTGCTTAGCACTTGAGCGTTTGCGTTTGTTGGTTATTTTGTGCGTGTGCGCTACTGCCATCAGTAAGGGATGAAGAAGCCCAGTTCTCCGCTTTGGTGAAGGGAGCCCAGTAAGCGGGAGCAGAGCCCACCTCACCTGCAGCTGGTGGTCGCTCCCCCTCTTTTTCCTTGGCTTGGGAACCTGGTCCTCCCCTTCGCCGGCTGGTGCAGTGAGAGCTCCCCCTCCTGTCCCAGCCTCACCGGTGTCAGACCTGTCCTGCGGGGTGCCCGGCCCCAGTAAGGACAGCGGCTTCAACGGCAGGCCGGGGGAGCCAGCTTTCCTGCTAGAAACTGGCACCAAAATTAATTCCCGGGGGGGGGGATAGTATAACCTTCCAACTAAAACCCATCTCGACGTATTTCTTTATTAAACGCATATATGTGCACATGCACTGGTCTGTATACATACTCTGACACGTATATACTCTATATAGTATATATACATACACATATATGTGTTCACGCACACACATACAGCACTGCAAACCTTCAATGCTACTCATCTCATTGCTATTTTCATTCAAACTAAGTATAAAAACCGTTAGTTTCTACAAGCCCACCTAACTTCTGAAGCTTCTAACCTTCTGCATGTACCTGTACTGTGTTCAGCTAGAAAAGCATTTTTTCCTAAATGTATACATATTGGAGCTGTGTTTGCAAATTTTTAAAAAAACCAGGCTTTTCACTGAGTATATAAATATTTTAATTAACAATAAGTATGTATTTAGGAGATACTGCATCAAAGTCTAGATCAGATAGGGCAATTAACCCATTACAGTTTTTCCAAGATATCAGATGAAAGAAAATACATGTAGGAAATGCTTAATAGGACTTAAATTAAGCATTTGAGCGCCAAAATAATCTCCGATAGAGATTTATTTCTAATGTTTTCTACGTGCTCAAAATGAAAGCATGAAGAGCAGCACAATTGCATATATCTTCTACCAAAAATAGCCGAAAAATACTATAGAAGAGTGCCTGCTGGGTTGGTTATAAAAGTAAAGCATAATCCATTAACTGCTAATTAGAAGCATCAGAAGCAGGCTTTGCTGCAATAAGAGCTGGCCCCTAAGTAGATGTTTCTGTAACCATTTAAAGGCACAGGGGTTCTCCAGTTGCTGAGAACGGAGCTTGGATGGTTTCAGCATAAAGGCCATGTGAAAAGAGACCATGGCACTTGGCCATGTTACCCAGCTGTTTTCTAAATATGATGACAGGTGCCATTTTTTCCATTTGATCGTGGAACGTAATACATCTTCAAACAAATTTTCCCCAACTAGTCTGGTGCAGTTACATTTCAGAGTTTCAAATATAAGAATGTTGGTTTTTTTTCCCCTCTGACAGACGCATTTTACAGTCTTCGGCAGATATTTCATTATCTGCCTTTTTCTCAAAGCTGAGTTTTGTTATATGTATTATTTTGCTTTTTACTGCTATTGTAGGAGGGAAAGAATAAGCACTTGGGCAAAGGATTTAATTCTGGAGGAATTAAAAAAAAAAAAGAGAAAAGAAAAAAGGGAGGAAAAGCTACTATTTATAATTAGACTTAAAAATTTGACTTGCAGTAAGGAAGGATTCTTTTCCTCTCTGTCCACTACTTCCTAAAGGATGACAAGTATTCCCATAATTTTTCCTATTCTTTATCTGAACAACTACCTGGTCAAACCAAGCTCACTTCCAGCTACTGAAGGCCAAAAAAGGCCTTTTGATCCAGTTGCCTATCAAAAGGCCTCAGGGGGTCAGGGCAAACAAAAGGTGAAGCCAAAAGAAATGCCAGTACCACCACTCGCTGCAGAACCAGCCATGACACAGAAAGCAGCAATTACGGACGTGAGCAACAAAGAGACGGTGCCTTGAAATGGATGACAGGCTCCCAACCCCAGCCATGCTGGATGCGCAGCCAAAGGGAGCTTGGCTTCCTCCAGGGCTTTGAGTGGCCTCGAGCAGTAGATGATAACAGGATACAGGTCAGACTGCATAACTTGAAGAATCAGGAAAAAACGAAGCAGATAACAAACTTCCCCTGTTAAGAAAAGGGACATAGCTAACACGAGGGGAAACAGTTCAGGTCAGAGTTTTGGGCTTTTCATCTACATGGATCAACCAACTAGTAAACAAAGGAAGAAAGTTTGTGCGGGGCAGGAAATGAGGCCATTTAGGGTTTTTCTCTCTGCCCTATTTTCATCTACAAACACAGAAGAAACTTGTTTCTTTCTTTTAAAATGGTGAAACAGGGTCATCCGTTAAGAAAAACTAAGATGTTAAAGAACCGTTTTCTGAAATCAAACGCCTAAGAAACAATAAAACTACAACTACAGGAGAAATAATGAAATTAATTTTAGCTTAAACTGGTATCTTAAATATTTGTTAACCCTGGCAGCAGCTTTTACAAGGTAGATGAGTCTTATCTGTTTTTATTCTGTATGTAAGAAACAACCATAAAATGCCCCAAAGCCATGGAGGGAGTCAGTGTCAAAGACATGATTAGTAGTTCAGAAGTTATCTGATTCGGGTCACATGGTGTTCCAAAAAACATACCTAAATATAGCATGCAAGAGATCTGCACAAAGAGCAATCCCATCATGGGAGCACACTAAACTCTCCACAAAATTAATTAGGGTTATTTTGAGGCAACCAAATGAAAGCAAGGAGGAAAAAATCAGCCCTTGCCCTGCCCAGTTCTGCAGGAGCAGATGTCGGCAGCGTGAAGAAGCACCAGTCCGGCAGCCCAGGCACATAGGGAGATGCTCCGGTTCCTGGGGAAAACCCCGCACGACACCAGCGTGGAAGGTGGGTGGAGGGCACAGTGTGGCTGCAGTGAGGAACACAGCTCACTGGGGGAGAGGATAATCCTGCCGGTTCGGGGACCGGCGGGTAACGTAGGCGTAAATATCCAGGCAGGAAACCAATACTTGGGCTTCTTCTGTAGCTATCAACGGCATCCTTCTAACAGAGAAAACAAACACCTTTCTGGAATGGGAACATCCATGAAAATTATACTCCCAGCACAGACAAAGACTCTGGGAAAACCCAATGCTTCCCAAGGCAGAATGTAAAGAAATTTCCCTGCTGTAAGTTGCTACCTCTGAAATTCTCCATTAGGATTACCCCTAGCCAGGGAGGAGGATTTTCTCTGAAACGCAGCCTTATAGCGCTAATTGTAACAGCCTTCCCTACATTTAGGGGACAGGAGCAGCCTCATGGAAAAGTGTACAAAAGATCCTCAACAGGCAGCAGAAGGAGAAAGTGAGGCGCATTCCTCGCATCTCTTGGACTTTTTTTGGTCCTTCTCTGTAGAGTGGCAGCGCTGTTCCTTACATTTCCTGAACATCATTCAATGTGAATGCGATTTGGCTTCAGACCACCACTGATCTACAAGCTGGTTTCAGCAAGCTGCCCCGGTTCAAAACTTCCCTATAAAACTTTGTTTAAAGAATTCAAAAAGTCTGCTCATCAATGCCACGGTACTTTGTTTAAAGAATTCAAAAAGTCTGCTCATCAATGCCACGGTGAAGGTTTTAGGATGACCACAGTGACAGATTTCCCTCTGCACCATCCTTGTTCCTATGTACCAGGGGAAAAACCATTCTTCACTCAAGCATTAGAACAAGCAGGACAACATCGACATTACCTTGAAGACCCGGGCAGAGCTGAAGCAGGAGTTATGGAGAACAAGGGAGAGAGTAGGACAAAGCTGAGGAGAGCCGGTGCTGTGAGCAGCGCTGCTGTCAGCGGGTAGAGAGCAGGCTCTCAAGCCCAAACCGTGTAGCAGGTGCTCCAGAAGGCAGGTAACGAACAGTCTGAGTGCGTGTGGGACACAAACTGCAAATTTCGGCTTGAACGCTTCAGGCCATTAGCAGGTGCTTCAGGCAGTCATCCAAATCAAAGTAAGAAAGTGGAAAGAGCCAAATGCTGGTTAAAGAGGTTTGCAAACGCGAAAATCACAGCGCGGGTAGTTGTGGTTGTGGGAGCAGGCTAGTAAGAAAAAAACCAAACACACAACAAGCATACACAATTTTTGTAAAAAAGCCTGTGTTGGGGATTTTACTGTCCTGTACTCAAGCCCTGAGATGCAAATGTTGGCTGGGATGCTGAGATCAGCAGTTATATGTCCTCAGGTGGTTAGAGACAAGACAGAAAAGAGCTAGCATTTGGGGAAAATAGAGGGCCCATTTGATAACGCTTCACTTGAGCGTAAGAGGGTTTCCCCTGTGGGTATTGTCCCAAAGAAAGCTCCAGGCAAGTTTAGACTGGTTCATTACTTGTCACATCCAGAAGGTGAGTCAGTTAATGATTACACTGACTCCCTTTTGACTTCAGTTTCACGTGTTTTCAACCCGAGAACTGCACTCTCATCAAGTCAAATCCCACTCACAACAAACATTAATACAGAGGGTGCCTGCTTTTTAGTCGCTCACAGCACATCTACAGCTATTTTATTTGTCAGGGTTTCACCGTATCTTTGTATGCAAACTGCACCTTTGGTAGCTACTACACAGCTCTTAAAACCCACGAGGTGAGGGGTGTCACTTTTCTATGTAACAGTATAGGTCAGAGACCTGGCACTTGCTTTTTTAGGATTAGTCTCCAAAGGGCCCAATATTGGAGCCCTGAAGGTTTCCTTAGAAAAGCTGAATATCTGCTTCCTCAAGGGTTAACTCCCTGAGGTCTCCTCAACCTGGAACAACACCACTTGGTTTAAGTTACCCTATACAAACATAACAAATGGGACTGGCTACCCCAACAGTTGTCGATGCAGGCTAACTATATCGGCCAATGCTGGTATATTTAAATCAGATGGTCACTTGAACATTATTGGTAAAGTTCTCCTCGCTGAGGGTTGCATCCTTTGCCAGAGGCTAGCAGGCTTGACAGAAGGAGAGAAACAAATTCCTTTCATCAGAGTAACATGAGTCAATATGTGGAAAGATACTTCCATCTGCTCTGTGTTTCTGGTGACATGACATTACCGTATAATTTGGTATACATTTCTAAGAGAATAGATAAAACAAGATGGCTCGCAAGTATCGTTTATGGCTCACACCTATGGGAAGTTCTCTCAAACCATTTTCAACGTACGGCACTGTAAGAGCAGCTAAGACTCGCAACAGAAATGCTGGGGGGGAAAACATTACTGTTTATTTCAGAGAGTTATGGCACAGACAGACATCTATGGTGCACTTCTGAAAAGAAACATGTTCTATTTCTCAACGTGCGCTTCGAAAAGGCACATTTGGTCAGCTACAGAAATCACCAAAGGAACCTGCTGTGTCCATCAAGGCACAGGCACACACCAGGCACTAGATGTAACCCATCAGCAGAGTGGCCTGTGCTGTTTCCGCATTAATTTTGTGTCCCTGTATGTTACCAGAGCCCTGGGACTTTCATGGTCTGTGGGCAGCAAATCAGCTGAGCCAAAAGGGAAGGTTCCACCTGACTAGGCCAGTAGGAGCTATATTAAGCTTGTCTCAGCTGGAGGTCATTCTGCATATTATGAAGGCTGCTTTCTTGGTCGTTGGTCAAGCAATCAGTGTTCAGAAATTAAGAACCTAATTCTTGTAACACCCATAATATGCAGAACAAAGTCCAGACCCTACGTATGTAAAGGTTTTCATTTCTAAAATGTTTGACCAAAGCCATTTCTTTCAGAGCCAAGCAGGCTCTTGGGTTTGATAAGCAGTTCCCTCGTGTCTCATTTCTAGTAGGCTGCTGGTAGCCCTGCAGCCAAGAATTTATTTTCACAATTCCAAAACATTTTTTGATACTTCCTGACCAAATGGCTTTGCAGTAGAAATCGGTTTCTGCCACCATCTGTTGTTACATAGTTCGGAAGTGCTAGCATTTTCCTTCAAGAGGCAAGAAGTTGGGGAGGATGCATGGCCAATCCCAATGGAATAGATATTCTTTTCCTTACTGTCACTTTATAGGGAAGGCTTGGCCTATTTCTCAGCAGCTGTGAAATTGTCATCAGCAGGATTCTTTACAAAGCTTGGTGGCATATGGAATATATTGCTCACTTCTTCATACTGTAAAAACAACCTTGCTGCATTACTGAGCTAGGCAAAGAAAGCAGGTGCTTGGTTAAAAAAAACACCATCATGAACCAAGCCTCCATAGACTTTGTAGAAACTCTATGGACAAGGATATTTTGGTGACAATTATATTTTCAAATTAACTAAATAATATTTCAGAGGAGTTCCCAGGCTTCAGAGGTGGGACAGTCCCTTAAAAACGAGCAGGTGAAATCATATTCTGCCGTTCACAAAGGTGACATCGACATTCCACACCGAAGGGAAATGCCATCCCCCCCCTGTGAGACGTTAAAACTGCAAGGGTCCAGTCCCCATTTCTGGTGCAACAGAAGAATATTTATTTAACATCAGGTTTAGGCCATCTCTTTTTGTCACTGCCTGGCCTTAGTCTTACAGCTGTGGACTAGCTGAGAAGTAAATTAAACAAAATAATAACAACCACCACCACCCATGGCATGCTGGTGACCGTGCACACTGCATTACAAACGCAAGGCTAGAACTGCAGCAGTTCAAGTTCTCAGTACGGAAGACATTAAAAGAGCAACAAGAGAGAAATAAGCTTGTTGGATTTGCTTGACTCTCAAGCACGAAGTACTTGACAGCATTTTCATACACTGCCAGAAAAAAACTAAAAGAAACTGTCTGAGACGGGATTATGAAGAGATGTAGTTAATGTCCCCACTGCTATATATTCCACAGTGACTGTCCCCTAGCTATCCAGATGCATACATACACACATACATGTTCACGGTCATCTGTGTTCTGCCCTATCCAGGACGGCCACAGCCAGTGAAACCAAAGCGCCACTTACGCTCACAGGCTTGTTTGGGACAGCAGCAAATGGCAGATGCTTCGCGAGGGTCATGGGGCAGGCATACAGTGACAATTCCCCAAGCTACTCTTCTCAGTATCCATCTATTTGCAGCTCAGCGACTTCCTTTACACAATACATACAATTTTTCCAGATTAGCGATCCGCTTTTAGGAATCTTCACTTGCAGTTACAGACTTTTTTTTTAGAGCAAGGGTCTCCAGCTACGTTGCACGTTCCTGGTACTAAGTGAGCTATTACATACGGATATGAAGAAATCCGGCCTGCTGCCCTCATCCCAGAGAAAAGGGCAAAACAAGTATTTGGACAACACGTGCTGCCTGAACTGCTACACAGTCTTCTGCACACAATCAGCAGAGAAGAGGGCTCTGCTGCAGCCATTACATTGCACGGCAGGGGAGACCCTCCTGTGAGGGTGACAGTTTGGAAGTTCTACCCTAGAGGTTATGTTTTTAAGTAGCAGGTATACTAATACAGTTGTAAATACACATCTGTGGGGCTCTGAAGCTACCCGTTAGTCTCCTGTCCCTGTTTAGAGAGGACACTCAGCAGAATGGGACAGAGAGCACCTCCCAGGACGCTGAAGAAGTACCAGCTACATGGACAGTCACAAGACAGCATGTACCTGTCACCTCCCCACAGCAACGCACCAAGAGGGTCAGTGCTCGTCTACAGGCGTCCAAAACACTAGCTGGTGTTCACGGTTCAATGCATTCGCTATTTATGCACCTCCTTATTGCACCAGTAGCTGCTGTATGCTTTACCACCCGATAACATGTGATTAAGCTTGAAAAAAAAGAGGCTGAAGGAAAGAGCCAGCGTGCAAGAACAAAAGGCTCTCCTGGCAGTTTCACACTCTATTCATGTAACACACAAACCAGAAAATAATACAGACTAAAGCCTACTGTCTGACTAAGCAGCCTAAATAACACCTAGCTCTTTTATAATGCTTTTCATCCAGAAATCTCAAGGTATTTCACAAAGGTGTGCAGACTGGTGAAAAGCCAGAACGCAGCCAACCCACTCCCTGACTCCCAGGCATTTGCTCTTTCCATTAGACGAAATCAGGGCCTCCAGGTATGAGCACACTTCTGTTATAGTTGACATGGAAAGATGCATACATGCAGCAAAGGAATAGTTTTTCCTTAATTTTCTATACACTGATTGCTTTTAAAACCTTGTTTCAAACACCCTGCGTTTGAAAATAATAGCTCAAAGTGCACCTATGCTACTCTAGCTACTACTACATGTATAATACTTCGTGTAAGATGTAAACCTTTCACAGTAGGAAAGCAGACAATAATCAAACTATAAATGCCTCTTCTCGAAACTTTTATTCTTTTCCATGTATAAAGGAAAAAGTAGGTTTTAGCAATCGTCAAGACAAAACAAAAATGATTATGAAGAAACAAAGAGAAAACCATGAAGAGTTTGCTAGAAATAGGAAGAAGTCAATACTTTCCTCCAAAAGAGACAAGCTTGCAGAAATTATCACAGAAGTAGGGTTTCACAACAAAATTCAAATGGCCAACACGGAGCAAATAAAGATTTGGAAAGCTTGAAGTGTTACTTTCAGTATAACCTGTCAAAACCAGTATGGAGAGCAACATGAGTCAGTCAATGAAACACACCAACATTCACCTGCAGTCTCCAATCAGAAAACTGCTCTGCCAACAAGCAAGTTTTGATTCTCGCTAACAAAAGTGGGAATCCACCAGTAACACCTCAAAAGACAGTAGATAAATTCCAGTTTCTACACCTATAAAACCACATTTCTGATTTTTGAGTCTTTGTTGAACAAATGCTATTTAGCATACATCAATGCCCATGGGCTTCTGAACAAAGGAGAGAGGCCAATATAAATTGTGTATGAAAAAGAACAGGTCAATATTTCTTGCATTGGTTTTCTTTTATAAGGTTTTCAATGAAAATAGTATTGTTCAGAACAAAAAGTAAAAAAATCTACCCACATTTTATCTCCATTCTCTCCAGTTACAACTGCTGGCGAACGACTGAGTTTGCGCAAACTCAGTTCAAAGGAGACATAAATAGCATCTTTTTAAGCTGACGATTTTCACCACAGGCCATCTAAAACAGGTGTTAAGAGTGGCCCTAAAACAGATCCCCTCTGCGTTCACCTAAGTTCGTTCATTTTTGGTTTGCTCCATTTTAATGTATGTATACAACCTGTGTTTTCAGCTTGTCTTTTCAGCCCACTCCTGTCCTCCGCACTCCCAATCTGTCAGCCAGGCTCCAGGGACAGGAATTAAAAATGACCACGTTTAAAAACTCTACCTCCCTGTGTAACAGACTTTATAGAAGCAGAAAGACTAAAAAGCTGAAAAGTTCCCCACGGTCTTTGCCTATTAAAGCCCACAGCTTGCCAACAGCAGGCCACGTTTTAATGTCAGAGAACAGCGCACTGGCTTGCATTTCCGTGCGATGGGAAGTGCTGGGGTAATCCTGCCTCCTTACATTCCAGATCACACCGTTTGTGGAGAAAGTCAGCAACACTGGGATGCTCAAAACCACCCTGTAGTATTACATGGAAGACGCAAGACGCTTGCTGAGAAATAGTGCTGACACCAGAATACGGTTGATTCAGCACAAGTGATAAAAGCTTATTTTTGGTTGGCTCAGGCAGTATTTGATTAAAATAGGATTAAATATTAAAATGCTTAAAAATCATATTATACCCATCCCACTGGGCTGCATCGTTCCCCATCTTACAATATTTTCCACCACTAAAAAGAAAGGGCCAAGTTTCTGTTCATCAAAAGAGCAAAGAGGCAGGGAAATGCAAGGAAGTTGAAGGAAGGATTCCCTCAACTGGCAAACAAACAGAAGCCTTCTGCTATTTCCCACTGAGAAGTAACAGTATCTGGGCTATAGATATGTTTGTCAAACATATCTATAGCAGGGATAATTAAGTTAGTGCAGCAAACTAGGTGCATGCTTTGAAGTGTTCATGCAGTTGCTATACTAACCTTTCTTTCACCTGGTAGGTTAAGCTCACCATCTCCTCACACATATTTGCAGGCTTGTGACCTATCCTCTGTCCTCATTATCACATCGTTTCTGATAGCTGAACGTGTTGGAAATGATATTCAAAGGTTTTGTTATAAATAAGGGAGACTAACAGAAGCCTAAATACAGACTTCTGTCAGGGAGGAATAACCACCTGTTATTTCTTATGGCTCCTTTCTGTCAAGGAATTCGCGTACTTTACAAACAAATATTCTTACAAGGTAGGTATTGCTGGTGTTCCTTTTTTGAGGCTTCCTATGATTAGCACCCAAAATCTTGATCCTCAGGTTCCTAAAACCGGGGAAAAAACCATCCTTGCCCTACTTTGCAAAAAGCCCCACAGACATTTCTGTTTCTGTGCCGGCATCACTCAAAATAACAGGGTCAAAATATAAAATAGAAAGCTTTAAAACACCTGTCTTTGGCATTATTTTTTTATTCCGTAATATTACTAGCAGTGATACCCTTCCTGTAAAGATCAAACCTAACGCAATGGCAAGGATTCTGTTGAATTCTGCACTGGGGTTTCTGTCCTCGGTGAGAAGAGCACCGCAGGAGAGCACAGCATCTATGACAATATGGAGACTTGATTCCCACTGATCTCAGTGAAGCCAAGGCTTTATCCCCTATGCTTTTCCATACACCTGGAAAATGAGTTCATATGCAAAGATCCTCACTTAACTACATCTTCCTATAAATCAGGGTGCTCTGCTGCCTGTTCTTCACCCAACTCAGTAGGGGCCTATCGCCAGTCTCACCTTTTCTACACTAGGTTTCTATGGCAAAAAAATATTATTGCTTTTACTTAAATCAGTGTATTTCTAACTGGGGTAGTACTCTGCACACCCGAGACCACGATGGGTAGTCCAGTGGACTGGATTGACATATACACTCCTGAATTTCACCCCACACAGGAGTAATTGGCATTTACGTCTGAGCAAGGGACACAATTATGATAAAGACAGCAGATGCCCTTGTGCCACCTCTATTACACAATTTCTACGCATCCCATCAGAGAGACCTGCGCTTTGGGTATTTATGGATCTGAGAAATCCTAGTGCAGACATGAGCACCCTTGACAGGGCCAGACACTGCTCTAGCTGTCCTTGTAGTGTCCGTCCTGTGGGAACATACGGGCTTTTTTTTTTTCTTTTCCAGCAACATCAGCCAGACACATACATTTTAACCTGTGCACTTGGCAAAATAGAAAAAACACCCTCTTGCTGCATTCCGTTATTGTTGTACCTTTGCCTGTATTTCCAAGTTAAGCCTTAGTTACGGTTATTGTTCCCAGTACTTCATTTTGCAGGATGCTATCTGGCTGGCTGAAGTCATGTCTCCATTTTATTATGAGGGCAAAACCATCTCACCTGTAGTCCTTTACCCATACCCATAAAACCAACCCATTAAAATGCCATAAGAGAGTCAAGCAGCAGGCTTACCTCCTGTACCTCTACTGCTTTCAGAGAGACAAAGCAAATAAGCAGGACGAGGCGCAGATGCTTGCCCTGAAAATAAGAGCTCCCATTTTACGCAGGCTCCCAGCCCACCTTGACAGCGGCACGTCACCGGCACAGGCGTGGAGCCTGCAGCCGACAGGCAGCCGGGGACCCCCGCGCGTGGAGCTGCTGCCAGGATCAGGAAGCGATGGCGAGCAAGGGAGACCAAACTTCCTCCTATGTGCAAACTCAAGATTCAATTTTCTGCAAGGTTACCCCCAATAATTAAAAGGTTCTGTAATTTACCCTTAGAAGCTAGTCATGATGGGATCCATCAGAATCGATCTGTTATCTTCTACCTCCACATGTACCGTGCGTGTGCATATCGTATGTAATATGGTTTACCAGATGAATGCTGGCAATATTTTCCACTAATTGCAGGAGCTACTAAACTGAACCTTAACTAAAATTAAGTTGACTATTAAAAGCTCAATGAGTAACCCAGCAAACGGAAGCACTGTATACAGGATTTAGCAAGCACGCAAGTGATCTGGCAGCCACCAAGGCACAGTATTTGCTGAACTTCCTATACCTAAAATTGGTTCCATACAGTAGTTGTACATTCATTACGTATGATGACTTAACACTCTCAATACCAGCTCCCTCCTGCAACTGGCCAGCAATGGGTTTCTTTGTATCCCCTCACTGTGCTAAACCTAATTTGTTCTGGGTTTTATCGCTCTGTATAACATGTTAGTGTCTTCATGGAAGTCCAGGAGCAGATCTTCTGCAGTAAAAGAGGTAAAGCAGCAAGACAGGAACGCTTACAAGACTGCCCCTAACAAATTTTATGGAACTGTTTGTCCTTGAAATGCCGCAGTGAGATTATGTGACAAATAATTCAGAAGTACAAATGAAATTATGAAAGATGTGCTTAGGAGCCAATGTTTGTATGTATTAACATACCAAAATAAATGTATAATAACTCAAGCATGCTATTCTGAATACACAAAGTTAGCGGATTGAAAGTTACAGGTTAATCTATAACATATACTCTCCATTAAAATAACAGGTCTCCCTGTATCAGTTTTAAAAATAGATGAATAATATTCTCAGCTATTACGATGTTATTATCATAGACAGTCCTACAAATTTTAGCCACCTCAATATAAACACAACCAGGTTTGGTAAGGAACACACATAGTACTTGTTATCACATGTTCAGTTTATTCTCTATATATAGGCTTTTTATGACTGCAGTTTCTAAATTGTCAAAGAGTATATTTTTTTGTGTGTTTGTATAGTTTCTAGGCTATACCTCTACACAAATATGTTTTATGTCCTGCATTGTTGTTTTCAGGATTGTAGGCATATACATAAATCAAAAGCAGCAATAAATAACATTACGGTTGCATGCAGTCTAGCTGTCTCTGACAAATTAGAAAACCAGGAATTCCCTGAGAAAAAGTTGGGGCGGGGGGGGCAGGGTGGGGGTGGGGGGAAGAAAAATCCTGTTATCTATTAATGTGGAGAAAAGGTGCAGGCAAATGCCTGTACAACTTTTGCATAAAAAGAGGGAATGATTCAGGAGAAAATCTAACAGATTTCCTAAATACTGCCCCCATTAAAAAAAATTCCAATATTTTAAAAAATAGAAGGTCAAAGTGAACGTATGCAAGTTATGTGAAAGAGTTAAAGTTATTGATGAAAGACTATTTGCTGATAAGGATGCATCTATTTGAAATAGGATAGCATTTGGGACTACTCGAACAAAAGTCTACAGAAAACTGATAAATCAAGGAACTGAGCGGGATTTAAACAAACAACAGACATGGCTGAGAACACACAAAATGTCACGAGTACAGCTGAGAAATAAGTGATGGCACAGGACCACTTACTCAGCTACTAACAAGACATTATTTGCTTTCGCCTCTGCAGAGCGAGACAGCTATCAGTCCAGCCGCAGGTCCAGAAATTCTTGAGTCTGAAGCCCTAAAAAAGTTATTATTATTCCTGGGTGCGCACACAGAACACCCCAGTAAGTCTGACTTTCAAAAAACCATCCACCATATATCAGAGTCACGTAAAACCCTAAGTGACTTCTTGCAGAAAAGAGTTCTTCCCCTGCAAAAGTGCTTCCCCCCAAAACTTACAGGTTACAAAACACAAGGGCCTGCATTTTCCAAGAAAACTAGAAGAGTTTTCCAGAAGCAATACTAATTTCACATCCCAGCACTGAATTTGCAGGTGCTCTGCCCATGCGATGGAGCCCTCAGTGTCAGTGCCCCCTTGTGCAGTGTCAGCAAACCCATGAGTGGCCATTGCCAAGCAGGGACCAGTCCAACACTGCCAGGAGGAGATGACAGAGGGCACACTTATCTGAAGTTCCACTTCTTCCCTAGGACTTACGTGTTTAAGCAGTGATACTCAAATTTCTCAGTTTTGCTATCTTTTTTCAAGGTTCCCAGGCTGCTTCTGAAAGCAACCTACTGGAGGGTCCTTTCCTTCAAGGACACAGCTGGAGAAAGTGTGATACACCACACACAGAAATCCCCCGTTTTGCAAGAGCAGCTCGCGCTTTCTGATGTCTGTCGGGACACGGGGGGAAAGATGGGAGCAAAGAGGCTCAACCTTGTCAGGATGGAAGTGCTTGAGAACATCCAAAGCAGATCTGTGGCCACCCGGGAAAGCTGGATATTGAAAATGTAGGCACTCACACAGGTTAGGCAACTTCTAAGGTTAGGTGGCAGTTCAGTGGGGATATTGAGGATCTCAGTTTGGGCTTTCAATGCCTAAATCCCACTTAAGTCCCACTTAAGGCATCTAATCCTTTTGTGGATCTGGGCCTAAAGCCTTGCCAGAAAGAAGAGAGTCTATGCATGCAAAAGCTGATGGTCAGTGACAGTCTGGTTCTGTTAAAACTCAAATACACAGAGAACGACCTTATTTTGTACAAAGGAATAATGCAGAATAATCAAAGACGTGTTCTAGTCACGGAAAGTTAATGGAAAGTTAATGCAGCTGATACAGATCACAGTCCTGTCTTTAGACCCCATGACCGTTTTGCTGACCTGGAGAACATTATAATGCATAAATCACAGGTCTTCAATAGCCCAGGGGAAGAAGTACATTTGGAAATGTTCAAAAGACAAAACGACTATAGGAGTCCTCAAAAAAATTTCACTTACCCACACCAGCTAAGTGGTAAAACTAGAAAAGAGCAGAAATTTACAAAATGCTGTAATGCTTACATAAAGTTAATAATTCAAAGAACAATATTCTGTCATTCAGTGACCAACTAGTTTGCCATGCTCCATGAAATTAAGTCGTTTCAGTCCAGCTCCCGACAGCCAGGAGTTTACCTGACAACAGCTACTGGTTGGTTTCTCACTTACCTGCAGTGCTGTTGGCTGCCTCAACCATGAAGTGTGAGTAGACCAGTGGATACCAGTTTACCCTGCATTCCCTACACCTGGTACCTCCATATCAGGACTGCTTTTTTTTTTTTTTTTTTTTTTAAAGATGCCTGTACTTACACCATTAGTTGTACTAGTTGTAGTAGACAAAAGTAGTCTTTGCATAAAAGTAGTAGATTAGAACTACAATAATAAAACACAACTTTTTGTTATTATCCTATATTACTGTCTTTACAAGGGAGACATCATTAATTATTACTAATTATTTTAATGTCAAATATTTCTGCCGGTCCCTAAGTATGCACTGCAACATTTATTTGCCTAGCTGCACACACTGAAATTTCTCGATGGGTAAAACACTAAGGTCTCCGTTTTGGGGATCCCAATACATCTTCACAGAGCTCAGCTTCAAATGTGAATACTAGCCTAAGCCTCCTGCAGCTGCCCGTTAACCAGCACCTGAACTTTATAAACTGGGAGAGAAAAAAGGGGACTTGACTTGCCTCCCAGTTCTTCCTGTCTGCAGATGGGCCAAGAGTTCTGACAGCCCATCCACTAACTCCTGCAAGTTCTGCGTTATAAAACCAGTATTTGATGTAAAATACAGGAGAGCAGACAAGCACATATGTCACAGACTGTAAAGATGCTGAAGATACTTTGAGCAAAGGAAAATTGCCGGTTGTCCCACACCAGTGAAGTCCATGGGACCACACTGCGCTTCTTCCTTCCCAAACACTGCATTCTCTCTCCAACTTGAAAAGTGGTTTCTTCTGCCAGCAATGATTCAAACGCCCCCCACCTGGTTTTCAAGGGTTGTAGGAATTACTAACACTTCGTAAGGAGCCTCATGGTAAGGAGTCCAGCGCAGTTTCCCCAATTTACTTAGGTATTGGTCTGAAGTCTCCCTGTGCTTCCACCTGCATTTTGTTTTCAGTTCTGGATTCGTCCCAGGATATGTACGCAAAGTCAAGGCAGTACCTTTTCTGTCCAGTCACCTCCTCCCTTCTGGCAAAATGTAAATATTCTCATAGGTCTGATTTACAGGAGTAACCCAATACACTCTTTAACACTGACACAGAGAAGCAACAGAAAATATTCTGCAATTTAGCATATTTTTTCCAAATATTCCTGTTTAAGTGCTTTCCTTTTACTTCTCAAAAATGTTTATTTTCAGCAGAAGTGAGTCTATTTTTGCCTGCTGTTAATCTATGTATAAGCCAAATCTTACCTTCCCGACTCACGCAAGCAGTCACCCCCTCCGTCTGGCAAGGCAGCTCAGGAGAATGGGGAAAGCAGGATTTGCCCTGTATCTACCTATGCATTTCAGTTGCAACCTGCGCTTGACAGAGACTGGTCAGCTGTAACAGACTGATGAGAAATTGTTTGAAATACTTCTGGTTGAAAACCATATAAATCATAATTACTGATAAAGCAACACAGATGTATGTGACGTGTGAAATACAGAAATAACCAAAGGTCCAGTCTAGGACGCTTATAATCTAAGTTTTCCAGATAATATAAATGTTATGTCAAGTAAATACACAAAACAGTAAGTCAGTATACTGCAAGGTGACAGTGCTGTCTACAGAACAGTAAGGGTTAATTTTTTTTTGGAGAGGTGTAGGGGGCCATGAAAGTTGTGAATTTAGATTCATGCTGATCTGAATCGTTATATTACATAACGCAAAGTTATTTTTGTTTGCATTTCTTACTGACTACTATTCCCACTCCAGGTTCCTCCTTGCAAAGCACAGGCACAGCAGGGAAGTAGCACCCAGGAAGAAATGAAGGGAGAAAGAAACATCAGTGGAATGCAGCAGGCTTAGGGGAGAGACCCATTTACGCAGAGAAAGTGCTTAAGCAGGGACATTTGTGCCTGCATCTACATGTACGTAGAAAGGTTTGGTGAGCGCATGCCCAGGGAGGAGGATTTGGTTATGGTTAGAATTTGTGAGTGACAGCCATGTGACAGCTGGGAGTCAGCAAAGATTTTGTAGGGATGGAAATTCCTGAGATAGGACACACGACTGCTCATGCGATCTGCATGTGCCTATCATCATGGTATATTATAATAGCTGACACTATGGTTTACCAGTTTTCCAAAAGAGAGGCTATAAATTAGGAAGAGGATTTGAGGAACAGTGGATGAGAAATGAAAGTCATAACATTTAAAAACGAAGGGATAACTGTGACTTGTTTTCATGTTATCAAAACAAGCAAAAAAAAAAATCACCAACCAAACCACACGCCACTAGTAAAACTTGCATTTCCATTATTTATCTTCAGTGACAGGTTATTATTTCCTTAGAATATATTTTTTTTTTTTTTCCTCACTAACTTGTCTCGAAAGGCCTCAATCCTACACTTACACTTAATTTTAAGTATGTGAATAATCCCACTGATTAGAGCTATTCCTACATTTTCAGGACCAGGGCCCAAGTCACAACGTGCAGTTAAGCAGAGGCATTGCCAAAGAACTGCTTCATTTTCCCTTCTGGGGGTCTTAGACAAACACGAAGCCAGTGGAGATGTGCAATTTAAATCAAACCTGAAAAACCAAACTACTTTCCCTTTAACACTGAATTCAAGCTGATACAGTATCACATGACCTTTACCGTAATTTCTATTAAAATCATTTCATGTCTGGTTGCTTCTGCTATCCTGGCTCATTTGTATTGTTTACAACAAGTCATTGCTCTCGACAGTTAGTGGTGGCTGAATCCATGGTTACCAGTTTTTACATTCACTGGTTAAATGGAATGCAGCTCTTTGGTGGGGTTTCATGGAGAAAGCTCTTAAGAAACCACAATCCAGCTATCAATCAGGCTAACCTGGGAGAAATTAATCTGATAAACAGAAGTATCGCTGTGTATGAAAAATTTATTGAAAGGGAGCTCAAGGCTGTTATTAGTTGCCGTCGCAAAAGTGGACATGTTCGGATCAGACTTAGTGCACGGAAGACTTAGGTTATGTGGTCTATGTCTGACATTCATCCATGTTGTGCCTTCTCTGGCACTCACTGCTAATAAAACTATACTGTTTAAGGCTTTAAGGAAAAAAAAATAAATCTCAAACACTTATTTTACCAGAAATGTGCTCGGAATATAAATAGTGCTTAAATACAGGTTTAACCAGACTGCAGTCCCGGCAAAGTAACTTAAACAGACACAGACAAGATAGTAAAACACAAAATAGACAGCCTTGAGTAGAATTCAATTAAGACAAAAAACACCCCAAACAGTGCAACATTGTTAACGACTAAATTAAGCCTGCAAACAAATATATTTTATTGCTACCTAAGAACAATACACACTAATTCCATTTGCCCTGTTATTTATAGTTTGGCATAGGGTGGGGTTGCCAAATCAAAAAGCAAAGCAAAAACTTATTTGCAAGATGGACCCCCGAATCCTTTAAAATGCCTAAAAACATAAGAAAAGTTCTCTACAGTTTGATGGCTACAATAATTGTCCCACAAGCTACACGAGAGCAACAAATAGTTAAATCAAACATATTACTACTAGCTCATCTACTGCAAAGTCACTGTATCAGAAGCCCGAATTGATTTGTTTCCTTAGAACAAATTGAAAATGAATGTAACATAACATCTGAAAAGAAAAAAAATCCCTCCTGCCCTGCTAATCGGATATCGTATAATGGTTGATTGCAGCTTTGCACCGTGCTATTGTTGCCTATATCATACATACTTACAGGTTCTGGGTTCTTCCAAGAGTTTGGTGCAGTTTCAAGGACAAATGTCTTAAGGAAGTCTTTCTACTGTGCAGCAGTGATCCTAGCTCTGATCTCATTACATGAGCAAAGTGCTACAGCTGACAATATAAAGGAAACTTCCTGCGTGACGAAGAAATCTTGGAAAGTCTCAGGGTTAAAAAGGCTGCTTAAATGTGCTGCTTGATTTGCTCCCTAGTTGTGTATACACAGTAGCAGCTGATCTCTGTTTGCAGCCCTGCAGAAAGAAACCTTTGCTGAAAACCAATGGCATCACATTTCAGTGGAGCTACTGCCAGGCTCTGGAGAGCAAAGCAACCTTTGACAACTTCACCCAGTCCGAATCGCCGGCATTTGCTGCATGTCCTGCAGGACTTCTGAAACTGCGTCTTTGCTGTATAATTTTTATTGACGCTGCTCTGAAACCCTGCATGCAGGCGGTCGTGAGACAAGCAGAAGTCTCCCTGGCTGTAATGGGAGGGTTTGACTGTGTCAGGACTGTGAGCTGCAGAATTCACCACAACGTATTTTGCTTTGTCTTGATTGTGGCATTTGCAGATAAGAAGCTGTTAGATAGGCTCAAAAGCGTTTTCTGCCTTAGAATTGTTAAATTAAGTGCAACAGGCATCCTGTTTATCCTAAATTCATCCCGAGCCTGCCTTGCATCAGTCACACACTTCTCAGCACCTTTTTTTTTGTTGGGTTTTTTTTTCCCCCCTGATACAGAGTACAGGCCAAAAGACTTTGGGATGGGAAGGGGGCCAGTTCTTTTGTTTCATATCTTACGTAGAGCCTTTTAGCATGGTCCCTGATGGACTACAACTGTGGAGCACAACATCCCTGCTTTGGTTAAGTTTGGTATTCTGACCAAAGTCCCAGTGTAACTCCAAATATCTGTTGGTGCCCCCTTGGCTCCTGCCTCAGCCCTCCACAACCAGCCAGAGGTGGGCAGAACCTGCACCACCTTCTGCGGTTCTTACCACCATCCAAGTAAACTAATAAGACCAGAAAAGCAACATTTAAAAACAATGCCTCTGCTAGCTCTATTTCAGCTCTTAAACTGGGAAGCAATACTCCAAACGCATCCTCACATTTGAAGTTAAAAGATTATCAATAATTAATTCGGAGTTAGTTGTTTCACGATTTAGCCCAGGGTGATTCTCCAAAGAGTAACTGGGACCGTACATTCCCTCGGCACACGATCAGAGCGTGACCGTAGAGCTTGCACACTGCTTCCCAAACAGGCCCTACTTCTCTCTCCAGGATATTGAGCAAACCTCAGAAACAAAATTCAGAAGAGTCCCTTTTAAAAGTGCACCATTGCAAAGTTTGGTTAGGAGGAGTTGAGGGTTTTTTTCCTGGCCATCGTAAGACTGATTATTCACCACCCTCGTTTCCCCCTCAGGCGCTATGACTATTCTAGCTACTAGTATACTGAGTGTTATTTCTTTAATATTTTGAACTTTATTCCGAAGGGCAGAAACCAAAACTGACAGTACATCACAACAGCATGCTCTATGATTCAAACAGCAAAATAATTGAGATCCTGTGCATACACAACACCCAAGTGTGCATACACGTTGCACACGTGCATGCACACTCGCTCACAAGCGCAGACAAGTATGAGGGTTTGTGGCCCAATTTCCAGCTAAAAAAAAAGTAAAAACAAGCAAAATCTGATTAGGAAAACATGAAAATTATTTTTGATGAAAGGTCAGCCCCATTTATAGCAGGGTAACCACACTGACTCAACACGCACTTCCACCCAAATTTGCCTCCCTCCTTTGGCAGAAGGTGCCTGTCCACCCCTGAGCTGTGTCACACCAGGGAAATGGGAGCCTGTGGTGGCACCGGCAGGATTCCTCTGGCTTCTCCCTGGAGAGACAGCACAAGGGTTGGGCTCACTGCCTGGCTGCGTCACCTCTGACACCTCACCTCAACTTCCCATGCCTAAACTGGCACCATCCCATGTCATGCATGTTGCAAAAGCGCAGCACAGCGTCTGTGCCTCCGTTGCTCAAGCTGCAAGGCAGGATGGCGCGTCAGGGAAAGGTAAAGGACTAAAACCTGAGGCTGTGCATCCAGCTGTGCCATAAGAAGGGCCGTGACCTTGGCCCGCCTGCTCCCGGTGCCCAGCCTGCTGCCCGGGCTCCACACACCTTGCTCACACCCCTTGACCACTCTTTTGACTATAATATGGCAGGAAAGGTTGTGGGTTTTTTTCTGTTAGAAATTCAGCACAGAGTAAAACAAGCTCTTTTTGCCAGGTGGAACTCAAGGAGCTAATTCAACACAAGTAAAAAAAAAAAAAAAATCCCTGTGGAAACAGGGATTTCAGTGAACAAAGTTTGCTCCGCAGGAGCCTCTAAACACCCCAGAGCCTGCACAGAAAGGCCGAGGCTTCCGAAGGCAGCAAGAGAGCAGCAATCTGACCGCATTCAGCAGTGCTGGTCCTACCCCACGGAGCACAGCCAGCACATGTCAAGGCTGGAGGACATCCACTCTTGAGTTAGACCCCACTTCTCCTACCTCTCCTCTATAACCCCATCCCATCCGTCACAGCTGGGTCAATACAGCTCTAAGGACACAGCCCCTTCAGCTGCCCTCTTTTTTAAAAGTATACACAGGTCCAATTGTGGGACATGCAGGAATTGCCAAATCTTTCTCCTCACAGTCTTCCCAGCTATACCTCAACCTGCGACACTCTGTCTGCCTTGGGCTCTCCCTTCAGATTTCCTCATCGCATTTTGTTTTCACAGCACTGTGTCCAGCAGGGAGCATTAGTGACAATTCAAAGCCCATTTTCCAACCTCCAGAGGACAAGGTGAAGTAGCCTGGCTACGCAGGAGAGACCGCAAAAACTGTTTGGAGAGGACAAGGGAGCAATAGCTAGGCGAGAAGTGAAGAAGGGGAAGCCGACCCTGAGCTTACGTGATATCAGAGCTGCATGTCTCCATCCCACCTCTCCCCATCCCCAGCGGAAAGGATGGCTCTTGGGAACGAACCTCACTGCCTGCTCTTCCAAAGCCTAAACTAGCACTGGTGCCAAGATCAGCCATGCCTTGCCTTCCTGACATCCATCAGTTGTAACAATTTAGAAAGCTTCTTGTGGGTCTTACAATTCAAAGACATCACCAAGAGGCAGTCATTTAAGGCTAATACTACAAACAAGTAGAACAGAGCAAATTCTCAGTTTTAGCATCAATCTCAGGATATTTGTTTTATATTTTTAAACCCTGTTTCCAGAAGCCATGTAATAAGAGACCAGCTTTCTCTTTTAAAAAGAGATTTCTAGCTCTTGTGATAAAGGAGTGATTGAAGGTAACTGCAATAAAACCAAAGTCCAGCAGAAGCACAGTGACACTTCCAGAAGTCGCACCTTTTAGCTAGTCTCAACATTTTCAATAAGCAGTATCGGTTTTAATTAGCAGTCTCTGAAGCCAACAGGAGTACCCAGAGTAATGAGGAGCTACACCTGAAAGCACCTGGAAGGCCAGACCCCAAGAAATACATCCTACCTGTTTTATTCAGACACTGAGGGTTTTGCTTACATACTAAGACCGAAACACTAGACCTGTGTGATCTCAGGACAGATCCTGAACATGTCCTATCCCCTGTCTATTCATGTACATATTAACTGTGACTTCTGGATCTTCTTTGCAGCATTTTAATGCATTTGGATCCTCATCAACATATGGAATACCTTTCTCATCCTCACACACTGGGTGGCTACGCTCTCCTCATTTAAATTCCTCCATAAAAGTCACTTCTCCCTTTTTATCTGTTAAGACTTTAAACCAAAACTAACACAATCCTCAAGAAACTCATATGCCTAAGCTAGTTGTTGCTCCCATTAGCAGCTCTGCACTACCTGATCATTCACGACTCTCCTTCCTGTATTTCCTATGCTCACGCTTTGTGCTATGTGTACAACCAAAACTGTTTGTTTTTTTCATACTGTTGTCTTTTATCTGCTCTCTACAGTATCCAGCATATTTTGAAACCAATATAGGTGATAATATAGATGTAAATATCGCCATGGAGGCATCACAATAAATTTGACGTTTGGAATAATTCATTCAAGGTGTCTAGATCCAATTTAAATTCCTTCCAAATTTTAAACCAAGGCTTCATAACCAGATGAACTTAAACGAAGGTGTACGACTTCATGCTACACTGGTAATCCACCCTAACTAGGAAATAAATTTTCAGTGATTAAGTTGAATTGTTCATACAAAACGCCAGCTTCAGCTTTTCACCCATACAAAATAGCTTGGAAAATATATACTGCATGTGTTTATTATAGCTACAGTTGCTATGAACATCTATAACTCTCCAACAATTTCTTTGATTTATGTTCAAAAACATACAGGGCATGAAATGATGCCTGCAACCTTACATTTCCCTCAAGAACATTGTGGGGAGAAGATATATTCCAAAACATCATGTTAGATTCCTTGTTATGTCTCCTTTTTAAAATAAATGTATGATAATCAATTACACATGCTTCAAAGCAACTGCCACTAGATTCCCCAACAGAAAAGCTGTTTGAGAAAAGTTCCATTTTCTTTCCCCTAATGGTTGAGTTATAATAAGAGATCTTGCTCAGATATTAAAGGAAAAAAATTGTATTATAAAGGATAGGCCCTGCTCAACTTGTATATGCACGCGCAGGTTTGTGCTTGCCTAGACTTGACTTAGAACAAGGTTTTCAGAGAAGTAACATCTCCGCTGATCAACATGCTAACAAAAGCGAGTGTGTGTGAAGATCTTGCACCTAATCTCCTTGTCATATATGCTTGTAGTAATCCAACTGATGTCAAGAGAACGACACAGATGATAAGTTAATGTATCAGGCTCGACTCTCCTTTCAACCTCAATATGCAAAACATTCATTTAAGAAGTCCACCCAGCTGTAGCTTCCACTAGAAACAGAAACCTGCAGATGTTTATAGGAATATCAATTAAGCTGAATGGGAGCTCTGCCATTAACGCTGGCGCACGCGAGATTGGACTTTGCAGAACTGCCTGAACTCCGCACAGAGGCCAAAGTGCACATTCTCTCCAAGGTACTGGGGCTGACGGGTTATACGCCGTTAACAGGTGAGCATAATACGGGTGATAGCTCCAGGACCGCAAGGCTCTGGCACAGGGTCAAGGGCAGCATCCCTGGGCAGCACCCCTGCCCACAGTGGGGAGACCCGAGTGGCTGGGAACGCGTGCAGTGCCCGGCACAGAAAAGGTTGGGATCTTTTGCCTCCCCTGCAGCCAGGTCATTTGTGCTGCCTGCACCCCAGGCAGGGGGCTCCTGTTCCCTTGGGTTACACTGCAAACCAGAGAGCTGGCAAACAGTGTAAAAAACTGGACTGGATGGGACGAGCCCCTCTAAGGAAGGGGGTTTACCTACCGGCAATGAGTTTCAAGCAGATATGGAGTAAGCTGGATCTGAGAGCAGTTTCAGATAAAACATAGCCCTGTTCATCCCTGCAAGCATGCAAAATTTGGGTGCCAAATCTGGAACCAGAAATGAATTCACTTCTTCCACCTGCATTTTTTCCCCGTCTTCCTCTGAATCAAACCCTGAGAGAACGAATATTCACAGGAGAGGAACTACTGGCTTGCACCCTCTTTGGATGCCAGCACTATTTTATCTGTTACTAATGAAGCCTTGGAGGAGGAGGGGAGATTGCTGGACGCGCGTGCCTATTGCCCGCGCAGACCCAGCAAGATAGCATCAACAGTTGTTCTCCTATTTTCACAGTGGGAAATAAGCAGGTACTAGCTGTGTAGGAATAATCAGGAGGAATCTAGGTCAAAATCAAAGCAAGACTGCTCTGTCCGTTTCACGAAACACACATGCAAACACAATACCCACGTAAAAACAATAAATAAAAAAAAGCAATCTTAAGATTGCTAAACAAACCTGCAAACACTGGCCTACCTTGAGCAAAAGACACTACTCCTTTCCTGTGACTTTTGACAAGGCATTCAAAATCAATATAAAATTGCAATATTAGGAAATTTTATAATCGTTATTTCAAAAAGGCAGACTTGAAAGGGTCTCTTGTTCATGGGTAAATCTTCAGTTAGTTTTTCTAGTACCGGTGGTTCAATCGAAAGATTCGCCAACTGCCCCCTGGAGAAAACTGAAGATCTGCATTTAAATGGAGATATAGTATTTCCAAATGCACGGTACCTGCAAGGCAGATACTGTCAAGGTTTCTCAGTGAGTGGATCTCAAATTGTATTAGGTACATTTCAGTGCTGGAACTATCCCCGTTTTGTAGGACTGGGGCTATTTCCATATAATTTTTCTGTATCCATGCTTTGTAATATTTGTCCTGATAAGTCAAAATTAAACCCCCACCCACAACAATGCCCTCTCTCACATACCAACAACAAGGAATTACAACCTCAGGTATAATTTTCTGATATGGACGATGAAGACCATATTAGATAGCTTGACTAGAAATCTTAAATAATTGAAAACTCTGATGACTTAATAGAGTAGTAAGCTTGGTTTACAATGCAGCCAATTTAGAGCCATAAAAACACTGTGTAAAATTTTTATCTTGTGGTTGACCATTACGTATCCTATTTATTATTCCAAAGTATTTCAACAGCATTTTTCTTCATCAATGTGGCTGCTGGCATTTAGCACCCACTCACTAAATGCACATGATTTTCCTGGAACAGCTTTAGGAAAAGAAAACAAAAAATTAGCAGATCACTACAAAACTGTTCCTTGTTACAATATGCATCTTTTCACATTTTGATTTGAACCGGCTTCATGTGCTGCAAAATACGCTCGAAACAGCCAAGCCTTAAATATAATAAATCAAACCATACACATGAAATTAACAAGACTGGTGTAACTACTGATCCTGACACATCAGAGAACCAAAAAAAAATCAAACCTCATGAATACTTTGTTGCTAATGTACACGAGTTCAAAGAGCAACGTTCCTCTTAGGAAAACATCTTCATTTTCATATCAGAAAATCACCCTAACCTTCCAGAAAAGTTTTTGTGAGTATGCAAGAAAAGCAGGGAGAAGGTCTAGAGCGCAAAAGACACTCGTGACAGGTTTCAGACACGCAGGCATTAGACCAGGCAGCCTCTCACTGAAATTCAGGTTGCAATTGAAATGTCCCTGTAAACAAGGTTACTGCGAACGGCCCAAGATATCCTCAGCAACACCTTCACCAGGAGCCCTTCAGCTGTCTACTTAGTTTGTTATACCTTATCTCACAGCCCTGACATCCTAATGCTGATTCAAATTCAGGATTCAAAATGAAAGATGAAATATCTCTAAGATCACTTAATATTGAAATACCGTTGCAGTAATAAGTGGTGCCAGGCTCGAGATAGGGATATAGTACTCTAGTGGCAACCTTTTAATTTCTGACAAAATACTGTGGAATAACTGTGATACTGCACACGCAGTTAACGCAATCGATTTGTTTTCCTTATTTTGATAATGAGCACGCTGAAAGTCGCCTTTACCTTCTCCTGCCCCCAGCACATTTTAAACCGTAAAGTCCTCTAGAAAGAGACCTGCCACATTCCCGCACAGACATGGAACCCCTCACACTACAGACCCCCCCTCCCCAGCAGGCAGAACCACGGCTACCCTGATGCTCTCAAGGCAAGGAAAACCATAACCATGCAAGCCACTTTGTCATTCGAAGTCTTTGGCTATTTTCAGTGGAAATGCAACATACACACCATGTATAGTCGAACGTAGGTTATATCGTAAACTACTCCCGTCCTGCGAGCGATGGTAGGTATGCTCTGCTGGGACATTTGGTTCTCTGAAATAAACCAGGGGTGTAACGCCAAAATACATCAGGCAAGTTTTACACTTGGTGTTTGAGAGACGGTGGCTAATAAATGCTTAAAAACTTCGGTGGTTTTATACAAAGGGCATTCAGGTCTCCCTCCCGGCCACAAATGATGATAGGCTGAAGTGTGTGGGGGGTGAGTGGGGGTGTCATCTGTTTTTTGGTTGGGTTATGTTTGCTGTTTGTCTCCTTAATAGTAATGAAAAGATCGGGGGGTGGGGGGGGGGGGAATTACAGGAGAGCAACCCAGGCTGCTCAGTGCCTGCCTTCCCACACTACCATTCACCTTCATTTTCCTCTCCTTCCTATTCTACTCATTTTTACATGCCTCCCCCATTATTTAGTCATCTCCGACATGCATCCCTTTCTCCTTCGCTATCACGAGAACCGTATTAACCAGACCAAGCGCTCCGAGCGCTTCCCCTGCAGCACTTCAAAAGCCTACCTGCAGACCCCCGCTCCCTCGCAGCATTAATGCGCGGGGACAAATACCAAATGAAAAGGAGAGCAACCTCCCGGCGGCCGGGTCCCACGCAGCCACCGCCCCCCCCCCCCCGCCCCAGCACTTCGCCAAAGCCCCTCACGGCCGGAGCCGGGCGGGAGAGGCACCCGGGGGAACCCGCAGCAGCGTGGACTTTCCACACTTCCCCTCGCCCCTCCTGACCCGGGGGGCGACCGGCCCCGCGCCCTTTGTGTGTGCGACTGCGTGTGCGTGTCCCCCGCGGGCCCCGGGCCCGGGCGCGGGCGGAGCGAGGCGCGTCCCGGCCACGCCGCCGCTCCCGCCGGCCGGGGACAGCGGCACGGCAGCCCCGGCGCCCCGCTGCCCCCCGCCCGGCGCGCAGGGCTCCCGCCGGGCCTGCTCGGCTCCCACCCACCGCTCGCAGGAGCGTTTCAAGAAGGAGAGAGCGGCGGGGGGAGGGACGGCCCCCGCACCCCCCCCGGCCTCTCCTCGCCGCCGGGGCGGGCGGGCCCCGCCGCTGCCCGGGCCGCGCCGCAGCCGGGACACTTCGGGGCTCCCCGGGGGGGGCTCCCCGGGGGCGGCGGGGCAGCTGCCGCGGGCGGGCACACGCGGCCCGGCACCGGCTTCCAGAGTCCGGTCCCCCTTCCCCGCTCGCAGCCACCCCGGGACCCCGGCCCCAAACTCTTGTTGGCTAAAGCCTCCTCACTTCCCCGCCGCTCCCGGCCCCGGCACGGGGGGAAACGGGGGCAAAACCTGCTGGGGCAGGATCTGTCAGCAGGAAAAAAAAAAAATAAAATCATTCTCCCTTCCCCCCTCCTCCTACCCCGGCCAGTAATTTGAAATAATTGAAACCAAGGGACAAGAACCACTAGACCCCGGGTGGCCGGTGCTGTTGTGCGGCTTTTTACGAAGCTCTTTTTTTTTTTTTTTTTTTTTTTTTTGGGGGGGGTGGGTAATGACTCTGAGCAAGTGCAATTGGCAAGGTCTAAAGGGGGGGGGGGGGGGGGGGGGGGGGGGGGGGGAGCGCTTCTGGCAGCGGCTCGTCTCCACGCAAAAACATGCCCCGCTGCAATGTCAGCCGGCAGCGGTGCGGGGTGGGGAGGGGGGGGGCCCGCTTTACCTGGTCAGCTCAGAACCGCAGGCAGGTTAATCAGGTGAGTCGTCGGGGATTTTAAAGAAGCCGAAGCCGGTTTCTTTGCTAGGAAAGTCTACAACACCATGCAGGGACATTGCAAAATCTTTACACACGCCTCCTTTAACTGGGCTCCCGCGACCTCCGCCGGCGAGGGGGGAGCCGCCGGCGGGCGGCAGGCCGCGCGGCGCCGCGGCGGCGGGGGCGGGGGGCGCGAGGGGCGGCGGCGGCGGCGGGAGCGGCCCGGCGGGCGGCGAGCGGCGGCGGGCGGGCGGCGGCGGCCCCGGGCCCCGCGGCCCCGGGCCCGGCGGCGTTCCCGGGCCTCCCTGCCGCCTTGGTAGCGCCGGTCCGCACTCGGCCTGACCCGGGACGTCACGCCGCCTGTCTGTTTTCTCAATGATAACTTGGCAGGAGAAGGGGGAAGCGGCCGGGTTTTTCCTGGGCTCGTTACCGGGTACGTGCACGTTTCTTTTTGCATGCGGGTTTTTAGGGTTTTTTTTTTTTTGGTTTTTTTTTTTAAAGCGAAATAATAAAAAGCCGGGACAGGAAATCCGGGGCGCGGCGGGGGCTGCCGCCCGCGATGGTGGCGGCCGCTCGCCGGCGGGCGCGGGGGGAGCGGCGCGGCGCGGCCGAGGGGCGCAGGCATGCGTTCATCTTTGTGTCTTTCATTTTACCTTCAGGGTGACATTCAGTGCCGGGCGAGCCTCGCCGGTCACCGCCAAGTCCCACCTGGAAAAAAAAACCAACACCAAACCAAAAAAAAAAAAAAAAAAAAAAAAGACACCCCCCCCCCACCCTTCAAAAGAAAAAGCCACCCCACCCCAAGTACCGAAAAACGGGGGGCGGGAGGGGGGTGCCACCCCCTGGATGCGGGCGGCCGAGTCCTCCGGCGGCGGACGGGACACCTCGCCCAGGGGACGCGGGGACACACACAGGCACGCACACGCCGCCAGCCGCCAGCAGGCCATTTGCCGAGCCACGGCGAGGGGGGGGGAGGGAGGCGGGGGGGGGGGGGGGGGGGCGCCACCACCAAAAAAAAAGAAAAAAAAAAAAGGAAGTTGTTTTTTTTTTTTTTTAGAATAATAAAAAGCACCCGAAATGCAAGAGGGAGGTAGGCCAGGAGGCGCGCTGCCGCCGTGCAGGCCCGGCGCCGCGCCCCCCCGGCCTCCTCCGACCCGGGGCCGGGGGGCCGGGGCCAGCCCCCCGCAGGGCGCGGTGGCGGCGGCCGGGGCCCGGGCCGGGCCGCGGCACGGGGAGGCGGCACAATGGCGTCGCTGCTAAGGAGAGCGACGGAGTGGCGCAGAGCCGGGCTGGATCCAGCCGGGGTGCTGAGGCCATCCCCCCCGCTCCCCCCCGCCGCTGGGCCCGCGGCGCTCTCGGCGGGCCGGACGCCTCACGGTAAGCGCGCGCTCGGGCCTGCAGGCAGCGCCGGGCCCGGGCCCAGCGTGCACCCTGCGGCGGGCGGCACAGGGCGCGGGCCAGCCACCGGCCTTCCCCTGGTTCTTGTGCTTTTACAGGCAAATCCTGTGAAGTCCACGTGAACGGCCCCGCTCAGCTCAGGGGACCTTTCACAGGCTGGGCTTGACTGGCGTGCTGAGGCGTTCCCAGAGCTAGGCCTCGCCTGGCGAGCAGCCGCCCACCGCAGCTCTGGGTGCGCTGGCCGAAGGTGGGCTGCTGGGTGGCCAACTGCGGGGACACCGCAGCATCCCTAGCTGCAGGGACACTGCAGCACCCCGAACTGCGGGGGACACCGCAGCATCCCCAGCTGCAGGGACACTGCAGCACCCCGAACTGCGGGGACGCAGCAGCATCCCCAGCTGTGGGGACATCGCAACGCCCACACCATGGCCACGGGGCGTCCCAGCAGTGCCCAGAGCCAGGTTTACCCCTTGTGCGTCGTGCTTCGCACCGCCTGGTTTCATAGCGAGTGGCAGCGTTGCCCACCCGCGCGTGCAGCAGGGCGTGGGACATGTTTTGCAGGGCTCACGTGGAGCGATCTGCTGCCGCTGCCTCTCCAGCCCAAACGTTAGCATTACCACTTTCATTTTCCTCATCTACATACAATAAAAGGGAAAATGGCTTGGTATCCTTACAGATCAGGTTTTGCTGTTGTAGTTTTTAGAGGGAGGTGATGGCGGGTTGAAGTTGGCGTGCACCTTTTCCGTTGCTCTGGACGCTGTGCTCTCAACAGCACCTTATTTTGAATGGTGAGATTGTCTGTTGCAATGGGAAAAAAAGAGTTTGGGGGAAAAAATAAATCCTTCTTTGACTATAGTGCAGTCTAAGCATCGTTTTAAGGAACCCAAAATTGAAACCACTTTTTTTTTTTTCTTTCTTTTAAACCCAAGCTACCCAAGATGCTTTCTGGCTTGGCTAGAAAGACAAGTTCGTTTCTGTTTCGGAATTGTTTTGAACTGGTTTTTTAGGCTAAATTCTTATCTGTCTTAACTATACTGTCTCAGCAGAGTACGTTACTGATACGTTATTTTGGTAGACTGGAAAAGCACTGCGTACAACTTGATCATTGTCTATATTTCACCATTCATTTTTAAGTGAGGCTTTTTAAGTGAGGCTCTTTTGATTGATGTGGGGAACTTGTTTGAAAGGATGAAGAGTACGCCATAGCTACCTGAGATGCTACTCGCAATTATTCCGTACCTCAGCTAACAGGAAGATTTTTAGTTGTGATTGTTACACTTTTAAAGGTGAATTAGTTAATCAAATTGCTATTTTTGGAATGCACTTAAAGGAACATTAAAATGCATTAATTTCATTAAAATAAATGAGCAGATAGGCAACAAAACACGTATTAGTCAAATAAGTAAGACCTCACCTGTGGAGCTAAATTCAGCCCTAGTGAAATCAACTGAGTTGTGCTTGTCTAAAGCATATTTAATTTGGCCTCCGCAGTCACACAGCTGACACTTTATTTGGTTGTCAAAGGTGTGTATATTAAAAATGTGTGAGCCATGCTTCTTCTCCAATGTGATTAACCTCTGAAGTTAAATTCAGCTGTTTTCCATTTAGCTCAGCTACGCAGTCCTATCGCATATGCAATTTTTGGTGCGCATACACACCAGAGATGCAGAGAGGCATTCCCAACGCCAGTATTAGTCTAAGGGACGTGAGTTGTGTCTGAAGCGAGGGTGTGATGAGGCTGATTTCAGCGGAGGCTGTTCACAACCAACTGCATGCATGCTCCACTTAACAGGCTGTGCTGAAGTCTCTGCTACCATCTTTCATTACTGTGGTTACCCATGCCAGTGAGAGTAAAGGAGAGGTTGGTATGTCTGTAATCACACGTTCATTTATTATGTAGATATATCCTAAGAGCCTCTCAGCCCAGGAATATTATGCTGGAATAAGGTTCAATGCGAATATAAAGCAGAACTGCTTCAGATAGCTTATTCATTCTGGAAGACGGAGTTGTTTCCTGGTTTCGCTTAATCCACTTTCAAAGTGGATTAAGATAATTCAAGAAAATGAATTCTTACGCTGGCCTAAGGTTTGTCTACACACGGGTTTAGTCGAAAGTAATTACTGCAGTGTACCTAATAAGAGTTTTGGAATAATTTGGTGTGGAGACAAGTCCAAAGTCCCGCATGTGAAACAGACAGAATCTACTCTTTCTGTATAACATGAGGTTAATTTAGCCCAGCGTTTGACCTACTTCTTTCCTGGTGAAGCATATTTAATTCATTACAGGTTTTTCTTTCCCAACAAAAACCCCACAACAGCTACATGTTTATTATCAGTTCCAGGATAGCGATGCCATGTGCCCTCCACTAAAAATAAACAATGTAACCAGCATGTATGAGTCCCTTCTCAACTGCCTTAAAGTGGGCCGTAGGTTCTTTGCTGGAGAAAGTTACCAGCTTCTCAAAGGTAAATATTTAGTGCAGGTTGTTACAAACAATGAAAACAAACCCCAGAGCTGTCCTCTGCCCTCTTAAAACACCTGTGACCCATTTGTACCTCCACTGCATACCATTCCAAGCAATAGCACCCATTCTGATTCAGCTGTATTAGTTCCTAAATGAGGAACCTCTTGGACTTGCACAGAAGGGTTTGCAGGACAGCAGGGCCTTCAGAAGGCACCTGAAAAACAGATTTCTATATATTTCTATATAAAAATAAACTTACTAGTTTGCTTGCAGAGATCTGAATCGGGAGGAGCCTACCTGAAACTCTGGCAGCTGCTCTGCTCTGAGTCAGGTGTATTGTGTCCCCACTAGCGTACAGGAAGGTTACCAAAATTATAATGAGAACGTACAAATATTTTTTTTCTTTTTTTTTTTTTGCAACTTTGTGCCAAGCAGAAAGTTTGTCACGTGTCATTTGGTCTCATTCTGTGCCACAGACCTCCCTAGGAAGAGAGGTGACTCTCTGACATGAATTAAGAGTCCTAAACTTAATAAACTTAAGGTTGATTGTTGGAGTTTTTATTAGGAAGGAAAAAAAAAAACCACAACAAAACAAACCTACATGAGAAAGAAATGATGTAAGCCTAAGTAGTAAAACAGCCATTTTTTTTGGAGAAAAAATAAATACAAAAGCTAGATGGTACAAATTGCAGGCCCTTTAAACATTGACATGGGAAAAGCCAATAAAAGTTATGAAGATAAAACCCCCTGCTCCTACTTTGTTTGAAAGGCTGTGATGTGGGAAGGCAGAGGGTACCCAGGGGGCTTCCCTTTACGCAGATGCAGCAGCCCTGCTACTCCATGTAACAGGCAGTGGTGCCACACGTAGGATTCGTGTCCCTAAGCTCAATTTGTGATTACAGGCATAGCGCTTCTAACCTGTGCTGGTCTTGGTTGGGGAGATAGGGAATGGATTTCACATACGCTTCCCTCACACCAAACCTGCTTATTTAAGCCAGAAGCTTTCTGGTAAGAAAGCAAGCAGTGACTAAAGAAGGTAAAACACAAATAAACGTAAAACAAGAAACCAAGTTGGTCTTGAATTCTGTTATGCTGGGTGACTTTGATTGTGGGTCTAGTCTTGATATTAAGGCTCCAACTAGACGAAGATTGAAGGCAGTGAGAGTTTTGGACCATATAGGAGCATGCCTGATCTGAAATCCCACTTATTTAAACAATTAATTAGAACATCTTACACTCTGCTTCTGCTAAGAGGTCCCTGAGTGCTCAAGCTACCTGCAGTGGTGGGGTGTCCTGGCTCTTCCCCGCTGCTGTCATTACAGGGGAGCTACTCATCCAGTGGGGAAGGTGTCTTTAAATCCCTGAGACGACAGCACAACAGGCGCAAGAGGAAATCTCAGCACACAGCCAATACAATGAAATGAAGGATCCTCTATGGGAATTGGTTAGTAGCACCAATGTTTAATATTTGTCGTAACAACCACCGACTGTTTTGTTTTTTGTTCTAACAATGTGAATTATGCATTAAACATTAATACAAGCGAGTGTACTTTTCTTTTGATCTTCAAGCGTAATCATTTCTAATGAGAGTTTATACATGAGCACTGAAACAAATCCCTGAGTCATGTGAATTTACATTGGTTTTACTCTGTGGGAAAGATATCCCACATGAGTTACTCACGTCTGTAAAACATAACATACTTATAAAATGGGGAAAAAAAATAATAAAGAAAAGCTTGCATTTGGCTGTTGGAACATAAATACCTGCATAGACATTTGGCTTGAATGCTAGCGGTAATGCAATGTTAAAAAGTTAATTTATCAGAGATCAGGATTCGGGGTGGGGCCCTCACCTAGATCCAGGTCTGCTCAGAATGAGCAAGCTCACCTTTTAGCTCCTGCAGGCTGGCTTCTGACAGGAATCAGGCCTGGTGTCAGAGGGATTTGGACCAACTCTTAAGTCACGGATCAGAATTTGGCTTGCTCGATACAGGCGAAAGTTGCTGAAGTGCCAGCAGCGAATAGTAACATTGCACATATGTAGCAGACAAAGTGGAGAGTGCTAAGCAGCACCTTTTCCCATGCCCTGGCAGCCAGCTGCGGTGCAAGGCTGACCTGCTCCGGACCCACTCTGGAACACGCTCAGCCATGCCTGATACCTGCTCTTCTCCGTTTAAATCAGTCACACACATGGCATTCTGTAAACACTATGGATGGTGTGACTGCCAATGCAGTTATTTAAAAAACAAACAGAATCTAAACCCTTTTCCCATTCGCACGCTACACAAATATTAAAATAACCAGCAGCTAACAGTCCACACTTAAGCAACCATGCTGTACGTGCGATGTACGTACAGCATCCTGGGGAAGTATGGGTACAAAACCGTACATGATGGGCCTGATTCTTGGGGATACAGGTACTGACTACAAGATTTCCAAAATTCCTCATGCCTTTCCAAAACAGATCTCAAAGCCAAAGGTTTCAGGAGAGGAATGGCTGCCAAGAAGGTGTTGCGTTTAATGGCAGATAGGCTCTATCTGTGATTCAGGTCATATCTCAGGAATTCTCAGAAGCGCATGAATGTATTTTAATGTATAAGTGCTAAAGAAGTCCTGGAAGCCAGAGATCCAGGATTACCCCACATAATTCAGTGTTCTCACAGGAGGCTACAGCCATGCTCCCTGCTGCTGCTTTTCTCTAGCCTGAATAACCTTAAAAGCTGATGGTAGAGCTTCAAAAGGAAGAGCGGAAGAAGCCTATGCATAGAATAGTCTATAGAGTAGAAGAAGAGGAAACATGAAACCCTTCATCCCTGAACTTGAATTCTCTAACTGCTATGTTTTATAAAAAGACAGAGGAACTGATACCATTGCAGTTGAGAAGAAAGCACCTGTGACACTCCATTAGGGAACCCCAACACTCCTTGTATGAATTAAGTCTTCCCTGAGGTTGCAGAACTTCACCTGGCATGTTAAGTCAAAAGATGAATAGGTCAATATCGGATCTTAAACAATTTTGAACTGAAGGACCTCAACTACCTCAACTCCTTCTAGACCCTGCTTGAAGCACATTGACATTATCCAGCTTTAAAAGTTCAGCGAGTCTTTGACTTTTCAAAATGCGTAAGTACATCCCCAGGCACACACAAAAAGCTGTACTTGCAAAGATGTAATAGATATAGGTAGAAAATGGCGCGCGGAAGCACGTAAGGAGGACTGTCTTAGCATCAGTCAGGGTGACAAAGCCTGTTGGACCACGGGTTCCCAGGCTGTGTACACAGCCCTGGAATGCCTGCTGGAAACACTCCCTTGTAATTTAGCTCATTTGGTGTGCGTGAAAGGTGCTAGTTTCTAGAGTCCTTAGTGAAATGTGCTGATACTGAACCCATCCTTCCTCTTATACGTGCAGACCTATAGCAGGTGGCCAAGAGGCCAATGGGAAGGAGAGGGGGCCAGTTCCAATCCAGTTGTTCATGGTGGAAAACGAGAAAAAAAGTGAAAAGATCTTATTCCACAGACCAATACATTTACTTACGTTTAACTGCTTAACCCCAGTCAGAGCCCTGAATTCCATGACTATATATGAACGTCATGGTGTGGTGAAGTCTTATTCAGTAATTAGCTGGTCAGAGCCACAAACCAGAAACCAGATACACAGCCAGTGAGAGCTGACAGCTCTTGTGAAATCTGCGGGGTCACACCAATTTATGCTAGCCGGGGATCAGGTCTTCAATTTCTAACAAAAAAAATGGAGAAACTGCATTTTTTCCGTGACATTTTGGTCATATTACATAGCAATAGCAATAAAACAAAAAGTTATAAATATTTATGTAGCCAAGACAGAAGCAGTACCAATGCAAAATCTTTAGCAATTAAATCCTACAACCACGTTATTACATATGTCAGCGTTGGAGCCATGTGGATTACTGCTTAACTTTGGGGCAGCAAGGTAAGCTCATTTTCTTGCCTCTGTCTTTTCAGTCACCATTAGGGCTGCAACCTTCCCATCCTCCTCATGAGCCAATCTCCCCGTGCCACCCCCAGGGAGAGGGGGAGAAGTTACACCATAGGTGTTTTTTCCACGGGTGGATGCCTGAATGCGAAGGGAAACAATTGGAATTTTAATGACAATTTTGAGACTCTTAAACTAATTTCTGGGTAGTGCAGAAGTTAGTGAGGCTTGCTGCTGCCAGGAGCTGCATGCTCTCCTCTCCAGCTGATGTTAGCAGGATTACATGTGCTCAACTTTTTGCAGAAATAAGTCCCAGGTCCTCGTCTCGTGCCACAAAAGGCAGGGCAAGAGACCTGCTGCTGTCAGGCTCAACCGAGCTGCCCCAGTGTCAATGCAGAGCAATTTCTACAAAAATTAGGGTAACTGCTCTGGATTTACGCTACCAGAGATGTGTTCTCCTTAGGTATTTATAGCATAGTAGCATTGTTCAGGGTAAGATGGTAAGTTTGTTAAGTGCTGTACAAAACATTGCATCAGATAAAGTTCCTGCATCCAAAAACCCTACAAAAAAGATTGTGCAGGGAGCGTGTCAAACAACGGGATTTCCTGAGAAGAAAGTACAGCAGTAATTGCAGCAAAGGCAGCCAGCTTTTCCTACATGCAGGGTAATGATAATTCTGCCAAGGAGGCAAGTTGTTTATTTCCTTTTTAGCTACAGTATTTCCATTGCGTTATGGAATCACAGTTTGTTAATAGCTTACAAACATCAAGTTTATAAAGCTTTAGAAATCTGGTCATATCTAAGAAATATGTACCAATTGATATTAATCTCTATAAAAACATGTAATAGGGTTGGGGTTTGTTTGGTTTTGAGTTTTTTTAAATAAGTTTAGTAAAGGAGGGATAATTTTTGGTCTTGTTTTTGTCACCTTAGTAGATTCAAGAAGGAATATAAAGGATAGTCCCCAAATGCGTGTATATCTACTTGTAGATAATGAAATGGAAAATAGAAGATGCTTCAAAGTAGTGCAAGTTGTTTAATCTGCTCTGTAATTGGATGGCAGAGTTTCAACCATTTTCACCAAAACAAGGAGACCCACTGCAGAGCACTGTCTTTTCAATTTTGGGCTAGACAATCATAGGCCCGAATAGGTCACGAAAGGGTTCAGCCTTCCCCGAGTTACCCCTCTGGTCAGATGGCAGCACCGACTGAAAAAAGACAAGAAAAGAGGACAGACGCAGCCACCTGGCATCGCCGCCTGGCACAGGGAGCAGCAGGCAGGGCAGGAGGGAGCTGGTGCCCAGCCAGGTGTGGCAGGGCTTAGAAGCCAGGCTGCTGAGCCCGTGCACCCCGCAAACGGGCTGCTGCGGGGGAAGGCACGGAGAAGCTAACGTCGGGAGACTGCTTCCTTGTGAACAGCTCTGCATCCCCATCGGCCTGCTCCCGTGAGATGGCTAAGCGTGCCTCTGAAGTGGCTGAACATTTTCAGCCTGGTGTTGAGTACGTTAGTGCCTGCGTCCGCCAGCATGCTGCAAGGCATATGCAAAACATCAGTGCTGGACATATTCTTCAGGTTCCCTTCCACTGAAGCCAGTTCTCACTTTAGGTACAGGAGAATTAAAAGAAACGTCAGGGAGACTTATACCAAACCAGATTTTCCTAGCTGACTAATACTACTCTTCATATGCACTACCCAGAGTCTAGTTGTGTCAATATTTTCTCTATTCACTTATTTCAACCAAGGTAATTTTACTGAGGGCAATTTTCTTCACTGTGCTGTTGGATACTGTGGTACCGTTCATTGCAGTAGAGTAATTTTACTAGTTAGGACACCTCACTATAATGTTTTGCTACTAGATTTCTGCTGAGAAGTAGAGACACTAACTCACAAACACCCCATCCAAGTCCTTCTGAAGCCATCCTGAGAACTTCAGTGATCCCCGTGCTAGGTCCCTATGTTTGTCAGGCTTGCAGGCAACCTGAACAGCCATCTCAGCCCCTGCTCTGAGCCCTTGGGACAGGGGTGTTCAGTTAAGACTACAGCGAAAGAGAAAGCATGGCCACAGTAATTATTTTAATAGCTGTTAATGTAAAACCATATTCCTAAACCTTACTTGTGACAGCCAGATGCATGGTAGGATACAGGATTTTGCCTGACAATTTTTTTTCCCCCTCCTCTTTCATATGATTAATGACTTTTAAGAGACTGGTGTATTAATTTCCAGTTGTTAGGAGGCTGTTGCTCTACAATTCCTACGTGTATGCATAGGATACCCCATTGCTGTCTAAGTTACCAGGGCTTCCCAGAGCTAACATCCAGAAACTATTTTTTCTTTTCCAGCAGTATATGCTGCTTCTTGGAACAATTCTTTAGGTACAAGTCCAGCAAAAAAGACCCTTCACTAGTTTCCACTACACCTCGTTTTTTCTCTCTCAGCTTTGTGCTGCTGCAGAGGATGCACAGGGTGCTAGTTTTCCTCCCCGTGGCCTCAGTGCAACAAATTGCTATGCAAGAGCAATTGCAGCCCATTTCAGGTAATTCCACTGTTATACACACCAATACAGGAGTTAACATTCAAGAAGTTATGTGGGTACTGGAAAGACAAAGTCTTCCAGTCCTCATATGGGTGACCATAAGGTATAAGCTTTATAGACATTTGATGAATGAAGCATTGCAGTTGCCACTAAATGAAAGTGTGTCACAAAGCTCTCAAGGAAACAGTTGGAACAAGGTTTTAGTAGTATGTGAAGGCATCGTAAAATGCATGGGCTTTATGAGGCTACAACGTGTATGCAGCAGGTGCATGCAGCCTGCTCTGTATTCCTAAATCCATCACCAACATAACATTGGGAACCTGGGCTTAGGAGAGTCACTTCTCTCTCCGTGCCTCAGTTGCCATATGAAACAGGCTTATGAAAGTATGAAAAGTAAGGCTTTAGGTATGAAAGTAGGGCTTATGTATTTGATACCCCTTGGATGAAAAGATCAAATTCACTCATTAAGCATCAAGTATTATAATCAATCACAGGCTTACCATGCCTGGGTTACCCAAACATTTTGAACTATAATGTCAAAATGAGCCACTCTTAAAAGTTAGGTGTGGTTACAGAAGCTCCAGGCTGTGGAACATGAATCTCAGTGATTTTAGTGGATGCGATGCCAAACTTACAGATCAGGTGAACTTCAATGTGATTCTAAAGATATTAACACCCCGTGACAAGTCTGCATCTTCTACCAGTTCAAGAAAGATCTGTGCCAGTCCCATCATAGTCCCTAAGTTATTTTCCCCCCAGCTTTGAGTATTTTTCTACAAATGCTGCTTGCTATGAAACAAAAAAATCTATCAAAAATGCCCCAACCCCCCAGCATTTAAAGGTTGAATCTATTTGCCTGTTTTTCCTCCTAAGGAATATTTATTTTGACATATTGATGAAAATTTATTTGCTAGGCAATGGGTAAAGAAACTGAGAAATAATTCAGTTACTATGGTCACTCTCACTTAACATGGGTCTACTGCTGGTGATCCTTCCTTACATAAACGGAGTTATGCTTAAGGAAGGGGGGATACTACAGTTTCAGTAATTTCTTCATTCTACTAATACAGCCCGCTTCTGACCCAGAAAGTTCCTCTTTTATGTGGCATAAAGCAAGTTTGTCTACTTGAGTAAATTTTTCCCTGGCTGTGATGTGATATATATATACACACACAAACACATAGATCTATATGTGTGTCATAGATGGATAGATATCTCACTTATTCCGTTGGAAAGATGTTATAACACATAAGAAAAGGAAAACCATAAAAGTACAAATTTATCTACTGAGTGTACAAGAGAAGCTGGTATCACCCAATTTAGAAGTATAAGCTCCATTTATTTCTGTTTCTTCCCTGAATACACCACTACCACCTACCCCAGAAGTACCTGATGTCAATAGCAGTATATGTATGTGTACAGCTGTAAAATCTTTTGATTTCCATGTATCAGTGGAAACCCTCACTGGATTACTGTATTTTTCGCCATACGTAAAAGATTCAATCTGCATAAAAATATTTAATGCTTTCTACTGATGCAAAGATATCATATGAAGAGCTCCAAGCATCCTTTGAACATGGAGGAGTCACTATGCTGTATCCCACTAAAATACATACTACTTCCAACATTTTTCAAGCAGACAAGATAAACAGAGAGGGAGAAGGGAAGACAATTATTCAGAGAAAATCCTAGCTAGAAACAGAAAGATTTTTCTAACTTATAATTCAGAAGTCTGCACTATTTTCATTCCTTGTTTAAAGTTCTACGTTTTTAAATTTCAAGCATATTTTAGATGCCTCGCTTTTGTGAATATAAAAATATGAATAAGGAAAAAAAAAAAAAAAAAGATGTTAAATACCGATCTAATTTGTTCAGTAAGCATTGACTGATAAACATACACACAGAATTACCTAGTTCAGTTCTGTGTGAACATTTTCCTAACTGGAAGAAAATGTGCAAGTTCCTCACTCATTTTAACAGTCGTCATTAATGGACGTTAAACTTAGCAACAGTTCTTTGGCAGCTTCCCAAGACTGACACCAGCGTAAGGATTTGTATTTGATACAAGTGAAACAAAAAAAAAAAAAACCCAAATCATTGTTATCCTGTATTTGGATGAGGGTTTGAAAAAGTTAAACACAAAATATCAAATACGCTGCTTATGGATTTGGTTAACTGATTCCAGGGGGGAGGGAGGGTGTGGCGTAGAACCTACTAATATGTGATAAGAAATACAAAACTATTATACAAAAAAAATTTGGGCCTGTAACTGTAGCCTTCAACAAAGACGACTATATTACTCGTATGTGTTTCTGCACAACAAAACCAAAACACTGGCTGGGATTTCTGAGCATTTCCACAACCCAAACAGTAAGAGGAAGCTATTCAAAGTCACGGGAGTCTTGGCATTAACTGCAACAGAAACAGAACGGAGCCTTTATCTTAATCAGTTCCTTAAAATGAACTTTTATTGATTTATCACCTTTTCTCCCTCTGTGCTTAGAGCCAAAGTCACACATTACCGATTTATGTTTGAAAAAATAGGCAATAACATATTATTCTTGCAAGTATTTTGAGGGAGGGACATTGCATGTATTATGCCAGTGCTGTACCTTGGGGTCATGAGTCACTAAGAAAACAGAGATAAATACTTATTCTTGTGCTTCGAATAAGAAGCCTTTTGTGACAGAATATAAATATGGGGAAGTAATTTCTAAGTTTATTACTACTGTACTATTCACTAGCTATGACAAATTTCAAAACAGATGGAATACTTGGGAACACATCATTATCATCAGTTTTTGTTGCAAATGTATTGACTACATTCTGTCAAGACCCTAAGTGTACTCCTAAACCTGCATGATGAATGGGCTCTGGGTCTCTCTATACAAGACATAACAGTAAAAAATGCCCCAAAAGCCACCAATCTAAATAATTGCTATTTATTCAGCAACTGTATCTTAGCCAACATGTACCACTACTTATTACTGTTAGTGGTAATTTTACACACGTAGTAAGCACGTAAAGGCCCTTGCAAACAACGTTCAAAAGCCCGAGATTTGCATTATTCTGAAGGCTTTTTTAGTTTTATTAAGTATATACCTATAGAATAAAACATGGGCATTTATAAGAAAAAATCTTTTAGATTTATTAAGACTGAGGTAAACTAATAAAATAAATACAGTATTAAAGCTGTTAACCATCCATTCTCAACATAACTGCTATGGTTATATGCTCTCCTTTCTGGCAAGATCTAATTTTCTGCAGGGATGTCGAGGGGACTGCTACTCTCCATTTTCCTAAAGTTAGCACACCAGCATCTGCTAAATGCACCACGACACACTGTTTATCTTTGTTGTAAACTTAAGGCTTTTCCATTTAAGAACTGTATAAACGAATCAGTATTTATTCACACCTGTGCCTAAAGGTATCTATTATAAAGCACAGAGTGCTCATTTTTAATTTCCTCCTTGCTCTGATTTTATACCATATTCCTCTGCACCGATGCTGTTCAGAACTGCTTAGATATAACAACAAGTGCGAGGAAAGTAAAAATTAAAGCAATGTTAGGGTTGTTTTCCTCTCATTTGCTCCAAGCGTTTATCAACAGACAAAGGTGATAAAAAATCAGAGGTAAAAGGTCTTGCCTGACATCTCATTTAAACTCGGTAGCTTAGCGAACTACTACAGTTCAGTACTTTTGTCCCCTGCTCCAAAAGCCAAGACAACAAAATCCCAAGCCATTTTTGTATATTTAGATTTGCCCTCTGAAATTCAGTGCAATACTTAGTAACTTGTATTCAACGTCAGAGCCTCCAAGGGAAGTAGCAGGGGGTTGTCTGTTTTTTAAAAGATATATATAAGTTTCTCATCTATTGAAAGGAAATCTATGTATGCCAGTAAAAAGCACGAGCAAAAGGGGAAGATTAATTGACATGTAGATAAATGCAACCACCTTTTCTTCAGTGGATGCTTTTCAGTCAGAAATTAATTTTTCTTATGCTGCAGAAACCCTCTGTTTGAACAAGTACCCACTAACATGGCTTGGCCCTCTAATTGTCACCATTACCGAGACAGAAGCAACCGTTATTGATGGCACACAGCATTGTGTAAGATCCATTTTTCCAATTAAATTTATATTTTTCCTCTTCGATAGCTGCTTCTATTTAGTTCTGAACACAATTACAGCTGTACCTTTGTTAACTCCTGTGGCGGCAAGTCATTTGTTGAAACTGTTGCTCTCGGTAACATTAGCTATTACTGATTATAGTATTGCTTAAGGCAGATTCCTTGTTGTAAATGGCATTGAACATTTTTAGCTGGATATTGCAGCAACACATTATGAGCACTGAGATATAAACAGAATAGTAAGTAACGCAGCCGACCTCTGGATTTAAGCAATAAGCTAGTAGACTTGTGTGCAGAGACATACTCAGCTAGAAAATCGAACTATCACCAAAGCATCCAACACGACGCCCGTATCTTTCTCTACTTTGCTAGTGACCTATCATTACATTCAACTGTGAACGACACTCCTAAATAATAAAGGTCAAAGTTTTCAAGGACAGATTCTGTGTTTCAGTTTCCAGCTTGAAATACCTAAAGCTGGTATTTTCCAGTTGCAAGGTTCCCAGACTTCTCACTGGGATTGTATCCCCTCAGCATCGGGAAAAAACAAAGCCAGAAGAACAGACCCCACATCACCTCAAATCAAAACCTGTTTCATTTGAAAAATCGATCCTGGGGTTTAACATCTGCCAGAAGAATGGTATGATCCCTATTAGCATATGCACATTGACAAACCCCCGATCTAAAACTGATTTAGTCAACTCCTAGCTCATGTCACCTTATTTCTCAACTTTGTTTTGTTTCATATCAGAAAAGTGTATAGAAATTCTGGAAATTTGTCTCACCATAATAAACAGTTTTAGCCTTTTTAATGTAATACAAAGTACTGTGGAATATAATCGTTTCTAAAAAATAATTTTATATGATCCCTACATAAATATTTACTGTTTTTATATATGGGCATTGTCTTGATTACAAGAAATATGAGAATTACATTCAAGCAGCTTTTTAACACATGCCGAAGTGCTATATTCATCCATTATATCCTCAGTTACAAAGGTGGGAGCGTAGCAGTGCTGTCAGGGAAGTCTGCTGGAGTTTGGGACTCAAACCTGGCTCTGTCTGTAACCTGTTGTGGCCTGCTCCCATGCACCAGACTAAAACTTCCTTTTACATCACCTTTCCTAATACCTAACTCACCCAAATGTTTTCCTACTTTAATATATCGGGGGAGAGGGAAGAATTCTGTGCTAACTGGTACTTGCAAAGTTCAGTGATTTCTTAGTGAAAGGTAAAACAAGCTTTAGTTCTTTAGCATTTAATTACGATTAATAAAGACAGGATAAGGCTGTACATATTGAACCGACCGAAGAGGTTTTCCTTTTCGAAGGAAGCTGTGTTCCATTTGTCAATACCAAACCATGCTGCAATCTCCCATTAGCCATGCTAAAGCTGCCTTTTAAGCTGCGCCATTGCTCTGTGAGGATATTCCATCTGCTTTGAAAGTAAACACCAACTTGTTTAACTCCTGACACTTCACCAGAGCCCTGCCACGCCAGCAGGAAAACCACCGAAAATAAAGCCATGAAGCCAAATCCATGCTGGGTTTGTGCAACTCAAACCAATACACGTGCCCTAAAATCGAACATTCAGAAATCCTCTCCGTGACCTACAGCCTCGTCTCATTACAGTATGTTCAGCGATTATTACGGGTTTTTTTTTCCCCTTTCCCACCAGAAAGGCCGGTAGGGACAGCTGCCCACCGGGATGCTTTCCCCTGGAGGAGGGGGTGCATGGTCCCCAGGGGTGCGCGGTGGCCACGGGAGCCCCCTGTCCCCTGTGCCCCAGCAGCAGCACGGCCCGCTGCAGCGCGGCTCGCCGGCCCCCGGCGAGGGCAGACAAAGCCACGGGATTTGGGGAACGGCTCGTAGCCCGAGAAGGGCCCCCCGCCTCTTGTCCCTGCTCCGGCATCCACTTACTGTAATTCCTCAGCTTTCAGCAACTTTCCTCCGCACCTCCAACCCCCCGGGAAACTTAGGGCAAACGCCGAGGAAAGGGAGAACAAAGGGGCAAAGAACAAAGAGCCGGGGAGGGGAAGGGGGGGAGGGGAGAGCTCCCCCCGTTCGGGTCAGCCCAGGGACCCTCCCCGCCCGCCGTGCCCCAGGGGCAGCCCTGCCCGCCCCGCAACGGCTCCTGCGGCTGCCGCAGCGGGGGACCCCCGCGGGGCGTCCCGGCCCCCGGGTGGCCGTGGGTCCCCTGCCCTGGCCATGAGCCCCCCTTCCACACACAGACAACCCCGCACACACCCTGCGAGGGCTTGCTCAGGTCTGGTTTGTGCCCGGCCGCGAAGCGCTCGCTCCTGCCGTGCCCTCAAAAGCAACGATGAAATAAGTCGGGGAGAGAGGGGGGGCTGTCCCGCTCCCCCCCGCCACGCAGCCGTACCCTCCCCCTGCCCCAGCCCCGCACCGGGCGCCCGGAGCATCCTCGGCGGGTCCCCGCAGAGGCAGGGGTCGTCCCGCTCCCCCGGAGCGCAACACGTGCCCGGCCCCGCGCGTCCCAGGGCCGGGGCCGCTCCAGGGGGCGGCTGTCGGGGCTCCTGGGGACCACGAGAAACCAGCGAGCAAGACGCCGAGGCAAGGCAGCCTTCCCGTTTAGCTACAGAGGTCCTGTCGCCCTCACAGCAACGTTAAACTTTTGTTAAAGTGCCACTAAGGACCATTTTTTAGATGCTCCTCTCCTCTCACACCCCCTCTTACCGAATGCGACCCTTCCGCAAACCTCCTGCTCCCTCTGTCAGCAGTTAAATGCCCTTGAAAAACTGCAGGTGCCCGCGTTACCTGTTGCTACGCGGCCCCTGCCCTCTTATCGGGGGGCAAGTAACTCTTTTCCCACGGTGACCGTGCTGTGCTGGCTGTGAGAGCCCAGCCAAGGTGTTAAGCCCCGGGTGGCTGCGGGCAGGGGGCGGGGGGCTCTGGCAGGACAGGGGGCGCCGGGGGCACCCCCAGAAGGCGGGAGCGGCGCCCGGCGCGGCTGCCTGGCCCCGGGGCGAAGCCAAGGGGGTGGGAGAGCCGAGGGCGGCGGGGGGGCGGGCAGGGGAGCCACCGTGTCAGCGGGTTACCAGGGCCACACGCGCTAAATGCCATGCGGCAGCCACCTTTCAGAGAAGGACGGGGAATTACCATTATTCTTCTCGGGCAGGCGTTTCCAAATTGGAGTTAATTGACGCGGTTCTTCATTTGAGCAATAAGAGAAGAAAATTCGAGCTTTACCCAACAAACTTTTAGGAGGGTTTTGGGTTTTTTCTTTCTTTCTCTCTCTTTTTTTTTTTTTAATTTAAACTAGAAGCGAGCTAATAGAACCTCACTTTCATGAAGGCGAAATTAATCTAGCCCTTAACCGGGAGCGGAGTGGGGCAGCGGGCGCGGTGCGGAGGCGGGGTGCGGTGCAGAAGCGGTGCCGAGCATAAACCGGGCCGGGCGCCCTCTGCACCACCCCCCGCGGGACAGAGCCCCCTCGTCCCGCAAGCCCCTGCCACGGGCAGCCCTTCTTAGCGAAATCAGAGACAAGTGGGGAAGGAGATAACCAGTTTGCAAGCCTGAGGCTTGCAGGTGAGGAGCGTGAGGTACAGCTGTAACACGCGTTTGCGTGAAACGCTGCCCGCGAACGGGAGCACAGCCTGAGCCCAGCCGGTGCCCGTAGTGAGCTAAAGCCAACTGCTTGCCTTCCACGTAAAAGGTTTCGCAGAAGGGGATGAGTCTGTTTTTGTTATGATTTAATCAAATAAATTAAAGGAGAAGGGTAAGGATACGCCCCATTTGGGACTTAAAAAAAAACAAAACACAAACAAAAAACCCAACAAACCAAAAAAGGCTTTAGTTTTGAGGGACGCTTTCTGTCCAAACCCTTTTCTGCTGTACAGAGCAAAGAGAGGCTCTCGGCGTCCACTCATCTCATTACTGCTGGTTGTTTGGGGTTTCTCTTTTCCTTCTAATGGAGTAACCTTTCACAAGCGATTGCAATTTCGGGGGGGGGGGGGGGGGGAAAGGGTGAGTAGGTGCCAAAACAAGCTGGGGGTGGGGCAGAATTTTGCGTTTCAAGCAATTTAGCAGGCAGCAATTCTGCTTACAGCAGAAAGGTAGGTGGATACTTGAAAACATCTTCCACCGTGGTGTCCTACTTTAGCAATTCTAATTAAAACAAGGTTTAAAAGATGCAAAGAAAGAGCAAGCTCCTTGCTTTATTTCCAATGGGCGTGGGGGCTCCCGTCAGGCACAAAGTGCTTCCAGCTTGTTCTAACGTGCACCTTTGTTTAAAAGAAAAAAAAAAAATCAAGCTCGTCCTCTGATTTCAACTAATGTATTTTTAACTGGATTTCTTTCCTCTGCTTTGTGTGATCTGATACCTACCGTGTAGCCCTGGCCCACTTTCAGCCCTGCGGGTGCCCTGTATTGTGTGTGTGTGTCTGAAAGAAAAGGGGAAAGTCTTCCACCTCACACTCCTGTGCCCTATACCTGTGCTGGGGAACTGACTCGTGTCCAAGCCAGTGGTCAGCAAAACGCGGAGCCTATTCCTGCTCTCGCCGCCTAACCCGAGAGGAGCCGTGACTTTGTAGGTCCAGCCTGGCTAGCAGGGCTCTGACCGGCCGGCACCTTGAATCAATACAGCAGCCGGTTTTCTGACGCTTCTTTTCCACGGCTGCTTATTGAAAAGGAGGCTTTACTGCCACCTATAAATAGCGCTGCGTCCAAGTCACTTTTCTTTTATTCCTTTTTTTTTTCTTCCTCCCCCCCCCCCCGTAAAGCAGCAAAGTTATAACCAAGATACCGCGAGTTCTCCTGGCTCTTTTGCGGGGGCTCGGCTCCGGGGGACCGTGGTGGAGGTCCCGGCACCAGGCGCGGCTGCGCTGCAGCCCCTGGGGGGAGGAGTGGGCTCCGGCGGACCCGGGCACGCACCGGTTGCCTTTGAACTTTGTTCACAGGCATGTGAGGGAGAGGAACAAATACCGATAACTCACCGTGCTCTTTGGCTTTCCAGGTGTAACTCCGTCTCTCCCTCTTCTTTGTGTATAAATGAGCAGAGGTTACATCCCGGGCACACAGTATAATGCCCTGGATAACCCCGACCCTGTTAATTTAATGCTACGCTAACCTGAGAGTGTGTGATTGGAGCTCAAGTGCTGCTTTGGAAAAGCGCCTCTCCATGCTGGAAGCAAATTCGCCTTCTCTGCCCACACCCCTCCTTTCCACGCGAAGAGTCTCCCAGCCCTGCATTCCTCCACAAACCAGGACACCTACCTTTTCCAGAGCCACGTTGCCTATTACAGATTTCATTTTCCCCCGCTCCGGAACCAACTGTGCAATTTCTTAGACCCACGTGCGGAGCCGTGCCCTGCCCGCTGCGTGGGGCTCGGCTCCACGCACCGCGCCGCGGGCCGGGGCTGCCTGAGGGGCGCAGGGCGCAGGCGGGGGGCAGGGGCGCAGCCCGGGGGGGGGGGGCAGGGGCGCAGCCCGGGGGGCAGCAGCAGTGTGCGGGGGCCGCGCTGCCGTCCGCGCCGGGGAAGGGGCGCTCCCCCGTCCCCAAAATCGCACGCACAGCCCGAGGGACCGGGCTGCTCTCCCGGCTCTTTCTACCTGCCTGCACAGCCGGCTGGCGGCTGGCGGCCAGTACTGCTGTACGCGGAGCGATCAAACCCCCTTATCCCCGCTCTCCTTTTTTTTATTATTATTATTTTTTAAAATATTTCCTTTTCAATTCCCCTAAGTGGGGTTTGATGAATACAGCTTGTTACCCGCGCTGATCCCAGAGTAATAATCGTCAGGGGGTCTGAGCGCTCCAGGAAAAGCAGAGCGGAGGAAGAGGGAGGGATACAATCTCCGTTATCTCGCTGTTACTAATTCCCAGCCGGCTCGGACTCGGGGGACAAGGCGATCGCTTAACAAACCCTCCTCCTCTCCCTCCACCACTCCTTCCTTCCTTCCTCTTCGCCGGCACATTTTCTCCCCCGCGCTCGCCCACGTTTCATTCCTCCTCTTCGGGAGGAATAAGCCGTGCAAACTCAAACTAAAAAGAAGGGGAAAAAAAAAAAAAGGTGGGTGGGAGAGAGGGAGACAGGAGGGGAATAAAAAAAATAAGAAAGGGGAGGGAGGAAGAAAAGGACAGAAAGTGTCTGTGCCTGATCGCTGACCATCTGTGCAAAAGGTGATCATTGTTAGGTACTCACATGGCTGGTGGCAGAGCAGCTCTTAGCAATTAATAAGTCTCTCAGCTTGAGCTCTTCTTTCCCCTTTTTGATGGTAGCGCTCTCTGTGTGTCTCTCTCTCGCTCGCTCACGCACACACACACACACACACACAAACCCGATCAGATGCTTCAGGACCGGCCACTTTGCGAGGGGAACAGCACGGGAGGGTTTGTATTACTCCAGGTTCGTGTGTGTAGCCTATAAATAGCGAACTTTTTGATGGAATCAGCTAACAAATGAGAGGAGAAGGCGTAATTTTGCGCAGGGAGCCCCCCTTTCTCTTTGCAAGATTAAACCCCCCCAGGCAGCAGACAGAGCTAAAGTTGTGGGTGTGTAGAAAGGATTTTCACTTTATTGTGATCGTGCGCGAGATTTTTGTTTGTTTGCTTATTTTGGGGGTTGTTTTTGTTCCTCCCCCCCCCATCCCCCCCGAGCTATACGTTACATCCTCCCTCCCTGCCTTCCCAGCCAGGGGCAGGAACTGACCCGGATTAGCACCGACTTTAACTCCAAGTTGGAAACACGGTGCGTTTGCGGGGGGTGGGTGAGGGTGGTTGTGTTTTTTTTGCTGGTGGTGGTTTGGTTGGTTTTTTTTTTGGTGGGGTGGGGGGTGGGGGATCCACGCGGTGCCGGGTGGAAGTGAAGGAGGCGGGCAGGCAGGCTTCCCTGAGCGTGCCCGCACTTTGAAGACAAGCGGGGGAAGAGAAAGAAAGCAGGTCCGAGTTACCAGGGTGAAGTGCTTGCCTGGGGCTCTGGGGCAGCCACGGGCCCACTCGAGAGCAAAGCCCCGTGAACACGCGGCTGCGCGGCCCCCGCTCCCCGCCCGGCGCCCACCGCACGCCCCGCGGCCCCTGGGCGCGCAGCAGCCGCCGCCGCGGGAGGGGAGCGGCAGCGGGGCCGGTCGGACGGCTCGGCCGGGAGTGCCGCCCACAGCCGGGCCGCCGGGGGCAGCCCCCCGCCCCAGCGCCCAGCCTGGCCGCCCTCGGGCAGCACCTGGGAAAGCGCCCTCGGGGCCGGCTCCCCCCCGCCCTCCCCCCCCTCCCGCTTTTTGTTAAGGGGCTGAGCGGCGCCGGCAGCTTTGGCCTTCCCTGGGAGCGACAGTTCCCTGTCTCCGGGGGACATTGATGTGCGGGAGGCTTAAGGCTGGGTCCCTGTCAGCGGAGGAGCTGCCACTGATAAGGACCCTACCGCGGCAACTATGAAGAGGTTTTCTCCCCTGACAGGTACCTGACAGGGCTGGCCGGGGAAGATCTGCTGACCTGTCTAAAGAAATATATCTGTGTCTCCCAGAATGGCAGGACAGATGGTGCCAGTTCGCGCCGCGGCGACTTTGCTCGATGGCATACACTGAGCGGAGTTGATGAGTGTTTTGTTTTTGCGGCAGGGAGGTGGCGGTGCCCTCAGACACCCCGTGGCACGGACGTTCTGTGACACGTCCGCTCCTGTAAAGGCGCCAGTGCCGCCCAGACGTGCGCCGGGGGGGCGGGGGGGGCAGCGGCCCCGCTCCCGCCTGCCTCTGCCCCGTCCACGCATACGTGACCTGCCGCAAAAACGCCCAGGACAGCGGCTTGTAGCACCTTTGCGAAGCCGCTTGCCGCGCCCCGCAACCCCCCCCTTGTCCCCGAACCAGCCCTAAAAGTCGCCCCGCGCTCGGCCCATTCCACTCCGCGGAGGCGGCCGTCGCTGAGCCCCCCCCCCGCCCCCCGCCCCCGCCGCCTTTGTGCAGCCCGCGGGCCCCCCACGCGCTGCCTGGCCGCGGCGCGGGGACGCGCACGGAGCCCCCACAGGCAGCGCGCGCGCTTTGCGCACCGCAGGCAACCCCCCCCCCCAGCCCCCCCCAGTCGAATCGCCCTCCTTCCTATAGTCCTGCCCGGGGGGCAGCGCGCAGCCCGTGCGCGGCGGGGACGGCCCGCACCGCATCCCCGGCGGCTCCCGGGAGCGGCGACCGCGGCCCCGCGCAGCCCCGCGCTCCCTGCGCGCCGCAGCCGCTCCGCCGCCCGGCTCCCGAGTGATGCTCAGCCCGGCGCGCCGCTCTGCCCATACACGTTTCCAATCTCATGGCTCATAAACTATCCGCAAAGGGATTTCATTATTCACCTTCGGTATCCGACAGAGGAGAGAGAAAGGGGAAAAAAAAAAAAAAAAAAGCCACGGACGCCCCTAGGAACAGCGAGGCCCGGGCCGGGCTGAAGCGGCGGTGCTGCCCGCCCCGCGGTGTGCGGTGCGGTGCGGAGGTCGGGCTGGCGGCTGCGAGCTTTCCGCGCCGCTCCGCGGGCTGCCTCCGCCCGGTGCTGGGCTCCGGCCGCTGCTTATTGTCCCGGAGTGACTGAGGTCAGCCTGGCACGGGGGCAAAGCAGAACCGTGAACTGTGTTTTACTGGGAGCGGAAAAAAAAATTCCGGAGGAAAGAGTAAAATCTCGGCGGCCTGGCGCGGTCTGGTCTTGTTTGTTATGTTCTTTTTTTTTTTTTTTTTTTTTTTTTTTCCCCTGCGATAAATACCATTAGGAGTTATTTAGTTCTCCGCTGAAATCTGGCACATCACACCCCGGGTGCGAAGCCGAAGCCACCCGGTGCGGCGCGGCGCGGTGCGGGCAACGCGCTCCCGCGAAGGCAGGGCCAGCGCCCAGGGCCGGTACGGGGCGGGGGGGCGGTACGGGGAGTGGGGTGGGTGGGTACGGGCGGTGGGCAGCGGCAGCGGCCTGCGCAGAGCCGGGCCGGGCTGCAGCGGGGCGGGCAGCCGGGGCAACCGCACGCCTCAGCAGGGCGACCGCAGCAACGCAGCACGCGATCCAGGCAAAGTTCCTGAAAGCCTGGCTTGAGACAAACAGAAATGTTCATACGGTGACAGCGAAGTTTGTTTCCTTCTTTTTTTTCCTCGCCCTCCCCCCCCCCCCTTTTTTTTTTTCCTTTAAGAAATGGGTTGCGAAAAAGTTTAGACCACGAGGTAATTATAAAAACCAATATAGTGAATTTTAGACAGAGACCCACTTCGCAATTTTACACCGAGGAGCGAAACATTCTAGCGAAGTCTGGGGTCATCACCGACGGTAGAGCAATGTTCCCTCCCTGTTTAATATACATGGTGTGGGAGATGAAGGGAAAACATAGCTAGCACCTGTAGTGCCAAAGGAAAAAAAAAATCAAATTACTACATCATTTTTTGGGGCTATTTTGCAGGACACTCTTCAAAAATAGACCCATATTTAATTATCTCTCTAATGATTTTCTCTGCGCGACTGCTAGTTAATAGTAAGGAGGCAATGGGGTTTCTACTGAGTTTTATACATTCTGCTATCTTAAAAAAAGAATAATTTCCTTATGTGTTAATCGCGCACCTGGGACTGCAAGCGACCAATCTGGACCAACTTTTAATTAACACGTTGACCTGCCGAGGAAGCAAACTCCCTCAAAAAAATAACATATGCGTTATACCTATGCATACCCCGCCGGATCGGCGTGACCCTGGCAGCCGCGGGGCTCTGCTCCCCCTTGTAGGGAGGAGGTGCTCTGCGCAGGGGCCGGGAGATGCGCGGGCAGCGCCGGGGTTCAGCACCGCCCGCCGCGGGCCGGGGCCACCCGCGCAGCCGCCCCGGGGGCGGCGGGGGCGAGCGGAGGCCGTGGGGGCAGGCGGGAGGTTCGCGCTCCACGGGAGGTGCCTTACCAGCACCAGCGGGGGGGGGAGCACAGGATCACGCGTGGGTGCTGCAGCTCCGCAGCCTGCCCGCGGCCCCCCGGCGCCGAGCGAGGTCAGGGCCTGGAAGATGAACTCCTTTCCTCTCTGCTTCTGCCTTGCCCATGCTTTGCGTTTCTCTCTCTTTGCCCTTCCCTTTTAAATTCATTCTATGTTTTACATTAGTTTTTTGGGGTTTTTTTGTTTGGTTTTTTTTTAGTTTTCACGCAGACTTCAGGCAGGTTAGATGCCTGACTTCCCCCCCCCCCCCCCCCCCAGGGACTGCAGTATGTTACTACTGAGTTACACTTTAACTTCTCTGCAGGTAATAATTAAAGAACTTCTTTCTAAATCTCTTCCCCCCCCAGAAACACCGAGGCTTTCTTTCGCAATAGGTTATATTGATCACCCACGCAGGCACGCTCCTGGAGCTGCTGCCGATCGCACACGGCAGGTAGAGCTGCCTGAGAGCTGCTCCTGACTCGGCATGCTCTGCACACACTCTCCTGGACCTTCCCCAGTTTTTTCCGTGAGCTGAAAGGTTTCTTTAGGGATGCATTTCCATAAACACTTCCAAATCCCCCCCAGGAGGAAGCTCCACATGCAGAAGGGGACTGACAGTGGCTCAGATGCATGCAGCCAGGCTTTGGCCATGCCGCTGAATTTTGTGCCATAGCCACATTATGGGTGAGCTTAAAAATAAAGAGATCTAGAGGGAACAAAGTCACTGACACCAGTAGGGGAGTGTCTCTGTCGATCGGGAAGACCTCCAACTTTTTTTCTAGCAGCGATACTTTCCAAAGAAAACCTTCAGCCGCATCTTAACAGCCGTACTGAAAGTTTTAGGTGCTCTGAGTTACTTGAGATCATAAATTAATCTGCCAGAGAAGTGCAGCACACACCTGATATCAAGGGAGGGTCAAGAGCTGGCCAGTTCCAGCTGGTCCTGCATTTGATTTACTTGACTGTTAAGATGTATGCTGTGGTGTTTTGATAAGAAAAAAGGAGTCAGCAGTTTGATTTGGCAATTCTTTCTTTTTTTTTTTTTTTTTTTTTTTTTTTTCCTTTTCCCCTGAAGAGGGCTGCAGTTTAAGCTAAGAAATTTGTTATCGCTGCTGGGGTGGCTTTTAGCAGAGGTTCTTGGTCTGCATGGGGCTATCTCATCACTTACTGTTAACTGTGTTTCTTACTCTCCTAAGTGAGCCAGACAGTGGCATGAACTTCTATGCAGCTTGTCTACCTCAGGCCTCCGGTGTCTCTGGCTTGTGCCTTCGCTGGGGTTCACCCCAGCCAGGGTACTTGGAGCAAGAGCAAAGGCAGTGGCTATCAAGCAACCCATCACACCAGCCAACTGCTCTGCTGCCGTGTAGCCCTCCTGCAGCTCTCCCCCTTGCACCTCTCTTTTCCATAGGGCCTTGCCCCTGAGTTGCATCAGACACCTCAGAAATATGTGAAATTTTTTTTTCATATGTGCCAGCGTACTCATACAATCTGAATGTGGGAGGCTGCTTTTTCTTAGCTGAATTATTTACAGGTATCTCCTGCACCTGCTCTGCCCTCTCTTACAGCCCTCCCAAGCTTTCAATTACAGAGAGTTAAATCACAGAAATTACGCAAGGGATGTTCTCTCTGACATGTGTCAGTGTAAAGAATACCTGCAGTACTCCAGACCGGAGGGCCATGGCACAAATAACACCCCTCAGAAGCGGCAGCAATGGGGCATAAATGGGGGGCTAAGAATCAGATCAGGATTTTTGGATTCTATCCCTGATTTTTTCTCCTTTCCTCCTATTTTAGTTTCTCTGCCTCTAAACAAGGGAAGTAACAGACACTGACCCTATTGCCTTTCCACGAGGCAATTGATGTTTAAAAAAAATTGGAAATCCTCAGAGGACGTAATCTGTGACAATATTCTAAGGTGGATGTGCTGCCATTGCCTGTACTGGGCTTGGCAAACATTTCTCAGCAGAGCCCATATTTTCTGCTGCATGTAGCTTTAGAAAAAACATCATCACTTAGGCTGAAAACTGATATGCTGACCGTCTGTACCGGCCAGATTATTTTGAAAATACCTGCCAAAACAATTTGTCCATTTCCAAGAACAAGGTTATGGAAAAATAAACAGTTTTGCTCATACTAAAAAAATGGAAACTTTTTCCTTTGAAATGCTCTGCTGCCCTCAGGCTTTGAAGCACAGACTCAAAATGTGACCTTTTTTATTTAAAATATGCCTTTCCCTCTCTGTCTGAAAATGTATCCAAATGTGACTAACTTGTAAATATTAGAAATTTTGTCATGAACACACTCTCAGTAATGATTTATTTTATTCTAGCAGGAAAAAGGAATTGCTAAAGATTGGCCCTCTCTGCAAACAGAAGCTTAAGGATACAGCGGCGAGGCTAGATTTCCCCTTTAATCCCCACCTCCAAATTTTCCCCATGAGTCTGAGCTTTGGCGCAGAATCTGAGAGGTAGGAATCCTATCTTTTCTAAGCTCCAAACGATTTGAAGGTTGTGTCAAGAAGAAAGGTCTCTGCATGAATACGATGGGGAGGAAAAAAAAAATTCCAGCCTGTGACAGAGAGGCGATAGAAGCAGCCAAGCAGTCCAGAGAGAAAAACTGGGACTGGTGTTCGGAGGTAGGAGCCTGGGACTGATTAGGTAAGGAGACACAGAGGTTGTGCAGAGAAAGCAGAGAGAAACCGTTTGGTTTAAGAGCCTGGAGGGGCGATAGAAGGGCAAGGATAGCAAAACCAACTAACATTGTCAGCCAAGAGCAAGGATGCGTAATTGCAGGATGTCCGGAGTGGCTGGGCTGAATTTCATTTGAAACATGGTAGACATTCTGAAAGTCAAAATGTTTTATTTCACTATTTTTAACTGATGCAGTTCAGCTGCATCATTATTGCTTTTTATTTGTAATAGAGTCTTCTTTCGGATGCTAAAAAAGAATTAAATGACCTTCAAGAGAAGTGTTTCCAAGCTGATTCAAAACATTTTTTTAATTATTTTTTTTTCTGTGTTGCCACTGAACTAAGGAAACATGTTATATATTCAACACTAGACACAACATCAGGCACTGGGATGTTAAGGAAATGACTAATCTGAGGGTTTCGGAGCACCTTGATTCAGTCTCCATACATTACGATACATGAGCACACAGATTTTATTCCACAAATTTCCTGAAGCAGAAACGAAACCCTGCAAGGTACCCTTCCTCTGGGGAGAGATCAGAACTTTGTAGTTTTTATTCACTGTTTTTGTTCACTAGATTCCTGTATAATTTGTCACAGAGTTGGGTATGGTTCACGTATGAGATAGAGAATTACAAGAAGAGAAAGCAGGGCTTTGTGGCAAGGTGATAGCTGAATTTTGCCTGCTGAGTTTGCTTTCGTTCCCCTTTTACCTCAGAGCTTCTACAATGTGAGGGAAGTTGCCTCAAGAGGTAATGATTAACTGAGATTTTTCATATTATGAGGGCCCATCTTGAAATTTTGGGGTCTGGTAGGCTGAAGTCTCATTACCTCAGACAAAGTCCATGGGACCGTGCATTTTCTACACCAAGTGATGCAGAATGCCAAATGGGTTGAAAAATTAAGTAGACAAAGTCTCTAATTGGATACCCAAAATTAGTAGGCATTTTTTACTTTAATATAATTTGTTTGGCATACAGTTCTATTAAAAAAGATAGGATGATCTCATCCCTTCAATTTCAATCCCTTCTTCCAGGCTATAAAATATGCTTGCTAAGTACCCAGATACTACAGTGTGGTGGTGGGAGAAACAGGAAAAGGACAACAGTGTTGGGTTCAGGTTAGGATTTGTGTGCCCCAAATAAAACCTACAGTCCCATATAGGTAAGCTTAACAGTGGAAACTAACTCCTGAAGCTTTGCCCACGTACTGCTCTGAATGCCGAAGGAGGGCTCGTGAAGATCAAGCAGAACAGTCCCCCTGCCCTGTCAAACTGCATTCATATACCATTGCACAAGAGTGGATGAAACAAAGGCTTTGTAAAGTTATTCATGAAATAGAGGAAGGAGAGGGAGCAAAAAGGAGAGGAACAAGCCCAGGTTATCAGAGAACATGGAAATAAGGTGCTGACCCAGAGGACACCAAAGTGCACGTCTCTACTGGTGAAAGCACTTGTATCTGGGACACTTCCATTTCAGGTGCACGCAACAGCAACTTGCCTTCGGTTACTGCAGTCTTTGATTTTAATGTCCTTACAATTGCTTCAGAGCTAACATTTTTGTATTACATAGTCTGAATTTGGAGGAAGACATTTTTTCCTGAAAAATTCTTGAGCATCTCCAAGTACGTGATGGTGTGATTAGAAGCTGTGTGGTAAAGCATCTGCAGGAGGGATTGGTACTGAGCAGTGTGATTAGCTTGCTTTCTCTCACTTCCTACTGGCTTTAAAAGTTCATAGAGCCTGTAATGCTCTTTCCATTTGTGTGTGCATGTGTCTATGTGTAAAATATGATATGGCTACACAAGGTTTATCCCCTGCCTAATTTCTTGCTCTTCTTTTTAATTTCCATTAAAACACAGGCTTTTGCATCGCTTCTTTGATTTTTCATTCCTTACCAATTTTCACTCCTTCATTTTTCATTTCATTCATCCCCACTGCAAGTTTAGGGGTATTAGTGATACCTCACTTATTTTAACAAATGGGTTTTTTAAATTATTATTTTTAAGGAGTTGAGTGCTTATGAAAGGTAGCAGGTTGATAGCTTTTAGGCAGCATTTTGGCTTATCTGCTGATCAGGTACAACACAGGTAACACCTCTGTTCTACCAAAGTTAGGCATAATAGAAAAGGGGTGACTGAACTGGAAAGTCCAAGTACCCTCTGACCTTTTTTCTCAATTAGCACATATTCAATTGCTTATTTAGTTGGTAATACTGGCACCTATTTATTGGGAACTGGACTAAAATCTTCAAATGGTTTTAGGGGGATGGTTTTACCATTAGGAACCCAGATTGCCCTGCGTGGGTCTGGATTTGAACAAACAGGAAAAAAACCACTCTTGAACTTTTGAAGTTCTGTTGCCTGTGTTACGATACAGAGGACCTGCAGCATCGCTCTCGCTTTTACTCATAGAGATAGGAAGTGCCATCACCAGGCATGTGATCCTGACCTCAGTCGGAGCATCCTTGGCCTGCAGTCAAGCAGTCGCTGCACTCACTGAAACAGCCTGTCTGCTTAGCCATGGATTAAAATTCGTCCACTGATCCAAGACAGTAAGTGAGACAATAATTTTCTATTCCTACTTTGCTTCACAACAGATCCTCATTCAGAATAAACCTGCAGTTCATCATCACTTTTTATGCCCAGAAATAACCACGGTGGCATTGGAAAATTGTACCTGTAATAGCTTGAACAAATGGGATAAATAAATGCAAATGTAAAAAGAGAAAATGGATCCAGTTTTTAGGAACACTGAGACTGTATGAGAGCGCAGTATAAAGATAGCTTCAGGAGTCCTGATGCAATCAGCAGTCACCATTATTTTGAGTAGTAACTTGTAACAAATAAGTGCCATTTCCTCTAAGCAAGGACCTCTTCAGCATCGCTTTTACCACCAGAGCCTAACTTTCTGCTTCTCTTAACAAACTACAGGCTTAATCAAAATGTTTTAGATTAAATTGCTTAATTCTTTCTAGAGACCTCAAATATGTGAAGTACCCAGTGCATAAAAGAGGCAGCTTATTTCAAAACCAAGCATAACAGAGCAGACCTGCTAGGGAACAGGCCCTCTGTCTTTTTCCCATTGGTATTAGGTACTGTGCCTGGATTTAGTAACAAAGCAACGTATACTTCCAAGTCCATCATTTTTATACCAATATATAAGACAGAACAACTAATATAATCTCAATTATGTAATGTGAGAGTGGCCATCTGGCTGCTTAGGAACTGATTTTGACCCAGATAACAGCAAACGTTTTTGTATCAGAGACAAAAGTTTTAGATGTGACATCCGCATCTCCATTGAGCAACATTAATAAAGCTAAAGCAATTTCATGATGTAGTGTGAAAGTCATGTTGATGGAAAACAGTATATTCACTGCTGTATTTATATACCCTACATTATCAGCCTTTTTGCAGAGCCTGATTCCTCTCACCATGGCCAATAATAATAGAATAAGGAAAAAAAAAAAAAGAAGCTTTTCTCAGCGTATCTGACCAAGTCAAAGATCTAGTATTCATGTCAATAAAGCTTTACTATTGCTTGTGATGATAATCCTATATCATCCCACCCCTGAGGTGACTATATCTCAATCATGAATGAATAGATTACTATATAAAAGTATGCACCTACTTTGATGTACAGTAATCTGAGTGTATCTCTGTATCTCGGAAGGCTCCAAAACAACAATAGGCGCCACAATAAATCATTTGAGTAAAAGATTAAGACTCATTGCAATAGCACTGCAATATTTCATAGGTAGCTGTTCAAAGGCAAAGGTTTTATTCATAAATACACTGATGATATAACTGACTTGGACACTCCTAGCACAAATACATAGAGAGAAGTAAGAGAAGTTTATTCTAATTTTCTGGATATGAGGATGCCTATTCTTACTAGCAGTGGCTGGTCCATCTTTGTCACAGTCGTCATTCAAAAACTCCCCGCTCAATCACCCATATCACCAACAAATAGAAGGTGAAAAGCAGAGTTGTCTGGGGAAGTAAATTTAAAATGATGAAGATATTCTGGACCTGCTGTGTGGCCCTAGTAGTTTGCTCCAGTGAAGGTTTGCAAAGGCACAGACAGAAATTAGGCAAGAGTCAGCCTCCCTAAAGGCAGATCAGTGCCAGTCTCTCACCAAGTTCAACTTGCCAAGGAGATCTACACTGTTAAACTACTGTCATGGGGTGGTTTTGGTCCCATCCTGTGCCCCCCCAGTTTTTTTTTTTTTGTCATGGTTACTCCACTTTGATGTGAATGAGGAGCATACAGAGGCTTAGTTGTGACACCAGAGAAGTGGTAAGTGCTTGAGACCTGGCAGATATAATTTGTGACCCTTGCTAAGTTTGCAGATTAGTTTAGCTCTCCCTTCAAAAGACAGAGTAGTTTTTAAACTAAGTATTCATGACAAAATGCTTTGACAATAATTAAAATGAAAATTCCGTATATTTGAACTCTCACTATCGAACGGGAACTAGTGTAAAAGCAGATGCGTGCTTTCGTTGCAACAGGCATACTGATGTTCTGTCCCATACAGGATATGAGAGTCTGGACAGCAGTCTGTAGAAAGCTCAGTATGCCTCCATCTTCTGCATGGACAAAATGAGCGATGATGATGATGAAGGTATAGAATCGCACGGAGGGGCTGATGCTGAGGATCAAACACACAGATAAGTAAGAGTGCTAAGATAAATAAAAATAGAAATTACTTCCCAGCCATCATACAAATCCTCAACAGTATCCTATTTTAATGATTTTATTGCTGTTATCTACACCTGAAAAATATGGGTTTTTTGAGTAACTACACATTTATTTCAATTCACCTTCCTAATAAATCAACACACCTTGGGCATTTGCATCATCAAAATGCAGGTCAGCTTTTCCTAAATACTGAGAATTGTACAGTTAATGCTAGGGTTTTAATTAAAAAAGCTGAAGAAGTGCATTACAAAGAAATGAAATCCAAAATGGATTAAACTCCCGTTTTATTTAGCGGAAGAATAAAGATCCCTAGTATACATATTTAATTAGAGTCATAAATGTACCAACATTCTTAAATGTACTAATATTTTTAAACATGCGACTAAATCAAGTAACAGACTGGAACAAAGGGTATTATCAGCAATGCTGTGTTCAGAGTCTGTTTGAAGATAAGCAGATGGGTAAGTTTAAACTCAGAAAAATAGATTTTTAGCCTAATAAATTTACCTCCCAGAGTCTCTTTTTTACTGTTTGGCAGTATGCTATTGTGGTGGGAGACACCTATTAATCTGAAAGTGCAGTGGATCCTCTCTTCAGGAATAATTTTTCTTGCCTGCATATTTATATCTTCCCCACCCTTGATTTAGAAACTCTCATTTATCTTGAAAGAGATGGATATCAAACCCAACTCTTTCTCCAGATTAGAATGTATTGGGAATTGCTGAGATATATCAGTGCCATAGATTAAAAGAGATTCAGATCTTTCCTATGGTACTTGGCTCCTTCTGCGGAGATGTTATGACCTGTGAGCTCTGCAGGTGGTCAGGCTGCTAGGGCTGACTTCCCTAAGCTCCACGCTGTAGCTACAGAATTGTGTTCTCCTAAAGGCAACTTGGGGCAAGACTCTTATCTTAGATGACCTGATTTGTCTTTCGGGGCACATCCTCACACATACTTCTGAGGCACTGACTCTACCATCTATTTAAAGAGGAAATATTTCAGCTGGGAACCACTCAACTGCTGGACAAGCATTCTCTGTGTTTGAGACATCACCATCCAAAATAAACCAAAGCTGACCCTGTGAGTGTTCTTTCACAAGACATCAGAACGTTTTCCCCTGCCCAAAAGAAAACTTTTCTTGTTGACCAGGAGGTACATGCTGGATTGTACCAATGGTCCACCTACACCAGTGTGCCACCTCCTGCACTAGCCAGAATCAGACATATCTAGGAAAAATAGTGGAACTACACTGTAATCAAGTGGAAATTACCTCCTGGAGGACTTAGTCTGGTTTCTGAGAGTTAAACAATGACTCTTGCTTCAGTCAGGGGAAAAGCGATCGACTTTTACTTACTGTTGGATCGGAACTGATATATTAATATGAAGGTACTCAGAAAAGAGTGTTTATTGTCAGCATTGATTTCCAAAAAACCAGAACTTTCGAGGCTGTGTGAGCACAACCGGAGGTTTCTCTTTCAGTTCATTTGCTTTTCCTTATTAAACAACTTTCTCTATAGCAGCAATCAACAACAAGGTGAATTTTACATTCACCTAAAAAAATGCATTTGAGAAGAATAGATGATGGAACTGTGTTAGCTTTAATGCAAAAGATTTTCTTCCCAAAGTGTTCATCATTCTATTCCACAAAGGACTTAAGAGCATGACATGATTAGCAGGTAGGAAAAATATCTGTGGAAATGATAACAGTACAAGCACTTGATGAACATGATAGTTAAAGAAAAGATAAGGAACTTTCTGATCTGGCACTTAAAGATTTACAACTTGCAAACACTTTGGGCAGTACCATTGATTTAACTGACTTTTGAATGTTGACACAACAAGCCAGTGCTAAAACCGCTAAAAGTTCTGCTTGTGGATAGCCCAGACATTTGATGCTGCTTGCTTTGGGCCCACAGTTAATTTTTAACATTGTGGGGACAAGCCAGTGACCCTGTGTTCTCGCTCAGGAATGTCTGACCATTCACCAGCTCCCAGTTTCTACTGAACACCCACTACACTGGAATATTTTGATGTTTAAAGATGCACCCAGTTCAAACTTTACTGTGTTGCTATCATCTTTTCATCAGACATTGAGCTCTGTGGAATACTGCTTTGGAGTGAAGGTGCACTGAGATGTGAAAAAAGTTTGTAAAAGCTAATGATCACTCAAGGAGGAATTAAATGGCTTTTTATTATAACTTCTTATTAGGTTTAAGAAACTTCTTTAATGAAATCAGAATTGAGTACTTTGAATGCAGTAAAATTATGACTTTAGCTTAAAATGACAACAGAAATCTGTAAGAATAAGTAAATTAGAATATTATAGAAATATGATTAAGACCTGTTTAACTAGTAATACAACTGAAAAGAGAGACATAGTTATTCTGAGCTTGATTTATTTGTGGCTAGCAAGTTACAAATAAAATAAAACCTATTCGCTGCTTATTTACAACTTTATCATACAAGGACCATAAAGTGGAATTATACTGGGTGATTTAGTTTGCAGCTGTTTCTTTCTGCTTCTGTGTACACATCTAAGTCATGAAGAGAAAATGAGAGCACTAGCAAAATCAAAATACTTTATTTAAAACAAAACGTGTAATTGTTCAGAAATAGACTATTGACTTTCACTGGGTTAAACAGCTCATGTACTGATTAGGCTTGAAGCTATAATTGTTCTTGTCACCCAAACTCTGCTCAGTCGATATCTTTTTATCATATATATTTTTAATCACATATTAATAAACAAGAAGGTGTGCTTTATTGATGACTGGATTAGTTTATTGACCAACTCAACAACTCTATATATGGTTTCTGAACACAGAAACAAGGTCAACGTGTAAAGATGAGGAATAGTATATTCACCATCTTCAATATACTTAATTCTAGTACTCTACTCCCTTTCTTAGAAGTGCTGTAATCCATATAATTTGTCTAGTTCTTTTAGAAAGTATTTTGTATTTGAAACAATCTCACTGTTCAAGCACATTTTGGATTGAGTTTCAGGAAATTTAGACTTGTATGATCTCCCCTAATTTAACATAATTTTTGCAGCCTGATACCAAGCTGTGTTATTCTTCAAACCTTTGGGAATTCAAATTTTCAGATACTTGTAGATTCTTACCAGCTCTTCTTTAGTTACTTAGATTTTGTAAAATATTTAGACTTTTCAGATTCTCGTAACTGCTAACTTTCTTCATCCTTCTAATCAGTTCTTTTCACTTTTCTTTCTAGGAGATGTTATCGTGAGTGTTCCCCTCAAGTAATTTGGGTTTGGAATGATGGCTTCTAAAACAACTGTATAAAACTAACAATTAAGGCAGTCCTAGAACATGGCAGTACCTGTGTGTATTCTTTTCTGTCAGACAAAACCTGTGCAGAGGAACTTCCATTTCCCCCCTCCTTTTTATTTTTTTTTTAATTATTCTTTTTATTTTTCAATGGGATGAAAAGTGGAATAGAAATAGATCTTTTCATCAGCATCTCCATTTTTACAAAACACTGTTTTGCAATATAAAAGTAATAAATTGAAAATGTGTTGATGACTTTGCCTGTCAGGCACTCATATGATCACCTAAAACCAAAACTCATGTGGAAAAACAGCTGACTGCCAGCATGTACAGCTATGCACATCAGCCAGAAACAGACAAAGTATGTTCCCAGCCTCAAGTCTGTAGTCTCTAAACCCCTTCAAATGCTTTTTTCCTCAAGGTATGAGTTTAAAATAGATTAAAATAATCATTCACTGCAGTATCACGTATCTCTGTGAATCACAAAATCTCTGATTTTACCAATGCCTCATGCCTGAACTGTTTAGGTGATGAGATGTAAGGAAAAAAAAAAATCTGGCTCAAGTCTCTCAAAAATAATATGCAGAGGCACCATTACTTTGGTTTCTCACTGTGCGTTTCTTCAGATGCCTCTCATATAAGCTCCATTGCCCCCTATGGATTATTGCTCACAATAAAGAGAAGTTATTTGAAGAGGTCTCTGTGTTTCTTTTTCCCCATCCAAGAACTGTGTTTTGTCTTTGTCTCCCAAAGTACAGTATTATCAGCTTTGTTTCCCAAACATTAATTCATTTGTTATCTGACTACATTCCTACTTTTTCTAGGTCCTTTTATTGTACTGGTTGGATTTATATTGTTTTTTAGGAAGAGGGGGAAAGTATCTTAGTACAATGCAGTGGTATTTTTCTGTGCCTTTGACTCTGGAGTTTTTTCTTTTTTTTTGTAAATGCTATTCTATGATCCTCAGACTGCTGGTCGAGGGAAACACTTAAGAGACGTTTATACTGAAGTATAAAAATCTAGTGTAATGATGAAGAAAAGGCTGCTGGTGTAGAGTGCTATTAAACACCAATCAATAGCCTCCAGGCACTTCAGTTTTAAGTGGGGGAGTTTGAGAAAGCAAGTGTAGAAGAGCAGGTCCTTCACCCCACTAATAACTCAGAATACTGTGAAAGGGGAATTGAGGCGATAGCAGAGGGTCAGGCTGCAAGTTCTTCTCAGGAAGCAAAACGTGATACAGAAACGCATCCAAACCAAATGCAGACTAAAATCCTGCAGATGACTAACATACTGGCAAAACCATTCACATGAGTATTATCCCTGTAAAAGTGCCAAGTACACCAAGATATTGTGTAGAAGTTCTGGTCATGTAAGGTAAAGCTTCCCAGAGGCACCCTTTAATTGGTCTAATTTTCCCTGCCAAACATCATCAAAGTTTTAGATGTTCAGGCCAGGTCTTGTCACTTTACTATTTCATCACTTTTTGGATTACCTGCTTGCAGCATAAATGTTCTCAAATGTATTTGCTGCCAGTATGTTTTTCTCCCTTTCACATATACACTGCCTTTCCCAAGAGTCTTATTGAATCCTGAAAAAGTAGAGAAAGGAAAATTATGAAGCATGAACTACTATTAAACCCCACAAGGTAAATGGCTGTCCAGATAGTTTTTAATATCCAGGGCAGGCACAGAAAATCTTTCCAGCACTTTAGGAACACAGTCCCCTCTACCTCTACTTAATTTCTAGCATTTTTGAGGAAAAAAAAACCCCAAAACACAAGAAAAAGCAGCAACTATGCAAACCATAGATTCCATATGCTACTCCCTATGTAGATTTGTAGGAAGTATATGGAGTTAGGTAAACAAAAGCATTTCTGGGAAAGTTGTTATTAAAGGGAAGGTAACTACTGGAGCTAGTTTATGAAATGATTGAAATGAGTACTATGCATGATGAATAGGCTGATTTCCATAGTAGGAACACACCAAACCATGCCAGCGTGGGCTGACTCACCGCAAATAGGTGGGTTTGACTCTTGCCTCTGACAGTGACTTATTGCATGGCCTTGGGCAAATCCCTAAACGTTTGTTTTTACTTCTCCATTTATATGATCTGGATAATACTTACATACCTGAAGGGGATATTTTAAGATACAATATGTGTAAGATACTACAAAGATTTTAAATGCTGTAACATAGCTAAGCCTCATTAATACCGTCAGGCTAAAATAAACACCCGGATGATTTAGGTAATGTGGTACATGTTCCTGGAACTGGGGAACTTCACTAAACAAAGAGTAAAATCTTCAAAGAGCCAGAGGAAAGGGAAGGTACAACCCATTGTAAAGCCAAAGTACTCTGCAAGGGTGGGTGAATTTGTTGGGGAGGAAGAACAAGTTTGTTAAATAGGCAAGAGTTCAGTCTTCATTAATTAAGTGGTTGGGCAGAGCTGAAAAGCAACACGTGCTCAGCAGTGGGTGAAGGCAACAAAACCTGCAGGCCTCAGGTACCCATCTGTGTTGTGGCTAGGGAGGACTTTGCCGAGGTGGGACCGGAGGGTTTGTTCCTATTTCCTTTCATCCAGACCTTCTCCTGCCAGGAAGGGGAGATGGCCTTCTCTGAAACAGCATGAGGTGCTCTGGGGGCTCGCCAGGGCTGGATCCCACCGAAAGGACAATGCTTATCCAACTGAACCTTCCAGAGGGGGAGAAGTTCCAGCATGGTAAGAGATGGATTGGAATCCCCTCTGACAGAGAAGGGCCCTACTGCCGTCGCTGGGTAGAGTGCCCAGCATAGCTGGCCGCAGCGAACCCACCTGCAGCGAGGACAGTAGTGACAGGCCCCCGGCCCCTGCTGGGGTCTCTGGGCCTGACACCAACGTCCTGAAATCCTTAAACCCTGCTTACACCAAGAGGAATGCACTTCTGGGCTCACCCAGAGAGAGGCAAAGCCAACACACAGACTATCAGATAAGATAATATAGCAGCATTAGCACTTCTGAGGTTTTTTCCTTCCCGCCCCCCCCCCCCCCCGAAGTATTTTTCCACAATTAGGGCCTCAGTGCAAAAACACACTCTTAAAAGAAGGGTGAGGGAAAGCTCGGCAGCACAGAGTGGTATAGTAGGATGTGATATCAGGTGAAGTGCTCCAGAAGTAGGAGGCAGAGGCTGGAAGTGAATGAGGACGAGGAGGAGAAGCCGGAGTAGATGTTCTCATAGTGAGGGAGATGCAGCCCGAGGGTGGGAGAAGAGGGGCTTCTCCTGAGCAGAGGTCGGTGGTGGGGAGCAGGTGATACAGCAGTCAGGTTCCAACTATCAAGAAATGATGACTGGGACAATTAGTACCGAAATCTATTTTTTCCATTAGATATATTTCTTTTGGCATCCTAGTAAATCTGAGAAAACAAGCTGAGTGGCCTAGCTTTGAGTGGGTTGTGATCCGGACAGGACCTCCAACTTTTGGGGATAAACCTCAGTCCTTTTTATGGTTTGACAGGAAAGGAGAGACAGCCTGCCCTGTCTTCAGAGCAGCTTTACCGTCGTCCTGCTCTGAATGCCCGTTCTTGGTTAGAAAATGCTGCCCTGTCCTGCAGCTTGTATCGCCCAGGTTAGTCCTGAGGAAACGAGTCCTGACCGTCATCGCTGAGACTGCCCAGCAATAAGAACCAGAGAATGGTGGGCAGAGAAATCTGGGAGATTTGCCTCCAAAAAGCACTTCTCCTCCTAAACAAAGCAGTCACAGGCAGGCACACTCAAACAGTATAGTATGTATGAATAAAGTAGGCTGGACTTGTCACACATCCCACAGAGATGTCAAGGTTATATTTAAGTTGCTAGAACAGACTGCTCCACAGCTCCTTGGTAGATGTTACCGAACGGGACAATTTGTGTACTTCATATACTACACCTATTTATCTGTCTTATTTACTACTTATGATGACTCTAAAGGTGGGCACAGAATCTTGAGCGTGGTTTGAGACACTAACACAGTGCTGGCTATAAAACTCTTTCCCATACCAGAAAATAAAACTGTTTACAAGCTGAAAATACTTCTGTTAAGTCCTTCATTGATACACATCATCTGAGAGACACAAAACCAAACTCATATTAAACTAACAAAGCTGATTCATTTTTACTACATCTACAGACCACAGAACACTTTGCTTTCAAGAAAAATTGAATAAATCAGAGCTTTCTTAAGGATACTTCTCCCCTTGTCTTCAGAAAGTCCTTAATGTGACATCTGTCCCTGCACTGTCACCTCTTTTAAAACTAACAAATGCATGACATATAATACAAGATTTATAAATTAAAGAAACCCACCCCTTTTAAGTAATATTCTTTAAATCTCAGTTTCTGACAGTCCTCCTATTTGCTCAGTAACTGTAATAGGCGTATTTTTCAGAAAATAGTGAATAAAAACTGACAAGCTATCGGGGGAATCTGAATGCATAATTGATAGGGGCATAAATTAATATGATTAGGCCTTTATTGGGTGCCACTGCTGCCAAACCTACAAAAGGGGCATGGAATAAAACATGGCTATGTTCTCAGGGCTGACAGACATCAATATGTAATGCATATTATCTCAAACCTTCTCATGTAGTCTGCGTATGACAGCACTCAACCTAATTGAAATTTTTATCTTTCTGTTGCATACAGACAGTTTTGACTAGCTGCTTCCAGGGAAAAGAGAGAAATCCAAATGACCCAAATGAAGGTTTCTCTGTAGAGGTATATACCGTTCTTGCAAATCACTTTAAAATGGCTTTTTGCTCTCTGGTTTTATAAAGCCATCTTCAGAAACCTGCATGAAAGACAGCCCAGGATGTGGTTTGCCTCTCTCCCTTTTAACTAAGCTTAACAGTTAAGCTAAAAGAAAGAAGGCAGTCAAAAGATTTCTTTGTAAAAATCAATATATTGTTTGCTCACTTCAACTGAGGCCTCATTTTGCTACTGTTCTTCATGCTGCATATATACAGTTTAGGAAAACATAATTTTCCTGTCTATTATGAAATTTGTAACAGTATCTCCCTCCAGACCTGTGAGGAAAAAGTTAAAAAATCGAGTGGTTTCTTGAACTGACACCCCTAGTCCCTCAAAAAATGTTGCTCAGGTGATACAGCTTCATTTAGATAATTCTAAATTATTTTTCAAGTTTTTATTTTTCAGTTCTCTTTATGAATTCACACACTGAAATGAAAAGCCGTGGCAAAACCATGATAGCTATCAGTTCTAAAATGTTTCAAAGATTTTGGTTAAATGGGAACGTAATCTATATTCACTTTTCATGAAGGGTTTTTGCTTTGATAAGTCAAAGTTGATTAAAAAGTTTCACATTTAATATTTTGCTCTTTATTGAAAAGTTCTGTACTGTATGAGTGTTCCCGAGAACGCATGCTACTATTACTAAATATTTTTATTACAGTAGTGTTGGATGTTGTACAAATAAGATAAGGAGTCAGCTTCTGCTCTGCTGTTTACAGTCTAGAATGGGATTATCCCTCGAGTAAGACACATTTAACCTGTAAAAATCAAAATAAAGCAGACAGGGACAGAAATGGGTCCAAGAACTCATTTTGACTTTACTGAAACTCACTTCCTAAGATATAAGGAAGAAATCTATTTTTTCTTTCTGAAATATATTTTAAATCCCATGTATTTACTTTGATAAATGATAATCATGTTCTCGGTTATTTTCATGCTGTGATATAAAGACAAAGGCAGTATAGCTAAAAAATCACTTTCTTCTGTTAATCGACAATATTGTACTCTTCTAACTCATCACTCCATTATCACAAATGGTAGGAAATCCAATAAATATAAAGAGGCCACATGTTTTGTAGCTTGGAGAATGACACATTGCGTTCTGAAAGATCCATGTTGCTGCACCTGTTATTTCAAGTAATTTATTTATTTCAGAGGCTATAAAGCACTCCCATTTTCATTTTATACCTGCCCTTGGTAGTTGCAAGTTCAAGATGTGAAACAAACCTGCTATGATTTCCGTTCCATTTATGTATCACAAAGAGAGAGGTCAGGGCACTTGATAGACAACAAGAGCTCATGAACTTTCCCTTGAGCACTGTGGAGAAACTCCAAGCCTTATTTCACCCTAATGTGAATTTGCTATACGAATTAAATTCTCATGAAACATATTGAGAACCTAATGCTGCATGGTTTTGGTATTGTTTGTTCCTACTTCAGTGCTCTATTGAAAATATATCTTTCTTCTGTTTTCCAGAAACAAGACTGATAACCACGTGACTAGAAAAACCCCTGTGTGTGCTCTGCAGTGTTGTGTGCATTGTCAGGTGGATGAGGTGACTTGAGGCTGTAGAGATTTAAAGGCTGGGTGTTTAAATTGTTTTACTATTTTGATTCTGTGTAACTTTTTTTTGTACTACTTGGGAATGTCAGTATTTACAATTTAGTGGCTATAAATAGAAAAAACAGAACAACAAGAAATCCCCAACCCCATCAAACACATTGGCTAGAAGATGGCTTCAAGGGATGGCTCCTGATCTTGTTTCTTACTTAGAGTGATATTTAAAGTCTGGAAGGGCTTCTCTTATTAGAACATGGCTTGGACTTGTAACTACTTCAGGAGTTTCTTAAGAAAGGGTCTTATTATAGCTCAGAAGACTCTTCTAGTGACATGTGACACAGTTTGAGCCTCTTACAAGGCCAATAGCAGAACAATTTCACAATAATACTAAACATCGCAGGACAGTAGTCCAAGGTGAATTTCAGGGGTTTGTGTCTTAAAAATAATTTCTCTTATTAATCTCTGTTTTTTGGGTGATCTGGTCTTTCTCAGGGGCATGAATACAGAACAGTTCATCTAGCGGTAAAGCCTGCAGGTCAAGACAGTATTTGAGGCACTAGGCTTCCTTCTTCTCCACCTGATAAGTTACTGAGTCCTTTTGTCCCACACCAAAATGCTTTCTTTCATCCACTTTGTTTCAGGCACACAAAGATAGACACTCATTCAGTCCACGTGTTCAGCAGCTCTGCTTGTTGTTCAGAGAGGGGGATATTACACACTGGAGGAGGAGCCTGAATTGACACCCATGCCCGGCTTTCTCCTTTTTTAGCTGTCAGATACTGCTAGCATGACCACAGCGGATGGCTGAGACAGCTATGGCAAGACTGGAGTGCAGAGTGGGGCTGGCTCGCACCACAGCGCACAGATCTCTTGTAGCAGTTGTTACCCAGTTGTTTGGCATCTCCCATTTAACTTTATAACCCCATTGCTGTCATCTATAGTCCAGAAGAACAACATGTTGCTGGTGGCCTACTTTGCCCACTAGATGAAAAAAGGAACAGTTAACGTTCACAGTATAACGTACTCCTCTGTATGTGCACACATACTTGTAATTTTGGAGGAATGGACATGCAACAGCTTGAGTAAACAAGATGAACTCATGATCTTAGTCACTCTGGTCCAGGTTCAACTATGCTGGGTAGTATCTTATACCACAACTAAGTCCACAGAAGTCAATATGAGTAATGTATTCCAAATATAGCTTAAAGTTAAAAATCACTATTTCTAATCCAACCATAAGGTACATTTTTATATCCGTTTCCACAATGCAACTTCAAAACTGGAATCATAAGTGCTTACTTGAGTCCACGAATAAAACTAGCATGTGAAACAAATAAGAAGGCTTGCCAGTAGCCTGGGGAGTACCGAGGTAGGATCCTGCAAACTGGCTTGGGTGCTGCCCTGGGTTTGAATATAGTTTTGGTCATAGAGGTCCAGATTTTGCCAACCTGAGCACCAATATCAGATTGACCTCTCTCAGACAAATGTAAGCTAGCTAGGACTTCCACAGAAAAGTGATGGTGGTGAGGTGGTTGCTTGCTTTGTGTAGAACAATGCAAACCCTTTGAAATTCTCACAGTATTTTGGTAAGCTGTGAAGAACGGTGGAGGTTTTTTCAATAGAACAACTTCACGTGCTTACACATGAGAAAAGCAAAACCTGTCATGGCACTCTCTGTGGGCGAGACTTTCTTGCTGTCCTACATACTTCAGGATATATCAGACTCTCTACTTGGCCAAAATAGAATTGAACTGTGTGTGATGCAAGAGTCAGTAGATGAACCTAGCTTGTGAAGATGGAAATTATGTGGAGATAGCTCCTGTGCAGCACACCTTTTAAACTCTCCAGTAGGGACTGAACGCTGCAAGACTATGAAGATGCTTCATGTTGCAAATCAAGGTTATTACAATGGCCTTGAAACCAGTCAATGAACATAGGCCCAAGAATGATGTTAAATATGGGGCAGGAAAAGAGAGAAACTAGCACTATTTCATAGATATGAAAGCACAGGACTGCACAGAAATGAAAAGCAATACCTACAGTGCGACTATAATAAATCACAGGTATTAACTAGCTCACAGTACCCTTGTATGGTAGGGATGGGCTGCTATCCCTGCGTGCAGAGGGAAGAACTGAGACCCAGGAAACAAGAGGTACATTTCCAGAGAGGCGAATGGCACCCGAGGTCTCCAAATCTGTTTGTAGTGTTGAGCTTTGTTCCTCCCCAACAAAGTATTTTGCCTGAGGTCAAAAAGGGTTTTTAAACAGAAGTTGCAGAAGTTCCAGTCCTAAACCCCCACCAAACCACCTTGCACGATATTGGCAAAATTCTACTGGGCTTACCGTAAACCACTGAAACCCCAAATCTGCAAAATAACTGTGGCTCTTCAAGAGGCTAGAACTTGCCTGAAATTAGCAAAGTGAAATCCATACGAGGTGTTAATATTCTTTCCCCTCACCGCAAAGCCATTTGAGGAATTTCAGCATTGTGACATTTTCAAATTACCAAATTGAAGCACTTTACATGTTAGCAAAATGCATTGCGCCAACCATGTTTTAAGAAAGATCATTTATCACCTCTGGAAAGTTGCTGAGTAAATCCTTTTGACTTTGGGCTATCCCATTCATCCTTGTTTCAAATAATGTAATTCTAACATTTTATCGATGTTCTTTAGATTTCCCCCCCTTCTTTTCCATTTAAAAACTGGTTTCTAAATACATTTGATGCAACTAAGTTTTATATTTGTCTCCTTATGGAAGTATGCAGAAGATGTGTTCAGCTATATTGATCTCTGAGGAAATGTGGATGAGGTAGATAATGTGAAACCTTTTTGTCATTACTAACAGTTATATGGGTTCTGGAAACTTTCTGTGTTTGGCTGACTAGATAAGTGGATGCATTCACATTTATTTGATTGGAAAAGTATGGGGAGTAAACTATGTCTCCCCAGTTTCTGTACAGAATTGATCTTTTGTGTATCTATGCTTTTCTATTACAGCAAAGGAGTTGGCGATTATGAGAGCAGACGCACCCCTTTCTTTCTGCTGGAGTCTTTGGAGACCAGCCTCAAAGGAAAGGGAAGGGACGTAAACAAATTAAGAGAGGGGAACAAAAGGGCACAAGGCAAAGTGCTGAACATTTCTACCTCTAACCTTCAGAAACTGAAGGAGAAAGAAATTACTGCTCTTGACTTTATTAGCTCCTTGCATCTCTCTCACATCTGTGACAGACTACCCTTACTCTGCCTGCTCTGGGGTGGCCGCAGGTGACAGGTACTTGTTTGGTTATGGCTCAGCTGCAGGAGCCACAGCTGGTGCTTGGCCTTACTCTGCTAGCTGGGATACCAGGTAGAAGGTTGTTAGTGTTTACGTGCAAGTCCCATGACTTGTTGTATAGGAGTTTGTCTAAAAGATGAATGAATCAAAACTGAATGAGGTCCTTTCTACTACGAAACTATCACTTAAATGATTTTTCCCACCCCTCCATTCTAATTCCTCTCCAAGCGTTCAACAAGCCTCAACGTACCATCTTTTCTCTGAATTTCCAGACTAGGTTCTATATCTGCTCAGCTGTGGGCACCAAGACGTATGCAAACCTCTGCAAGCAAGTCCAGACCATGAAATCTTAATTCTGGATCCAGGCTATACTTTGGTGATAAAGAGGTCTTTCAGTCCCCTTGCATCACTTACTCTCAACCCGTATAGGTTACTACTTTCTTGCCAGAACCGATTCAACCCCCCGATTTGTGGAAACAACGAATAATCCAGTGAAAAGATTTTATTTTAAAAAGCGTATCTTTTGCTCGATCTGGTTTGCAGTATGACCACAAAAAAAAAAAAAAAAAAAAAAGCTGGACAGGCTTAAGTGAGGCAAAAAAGTACTTTTTTGTACTTTTGGCAAGGGGGAAAAGCAGCTGGGAACAGGAGTCATTTAAACAGCTGTTGCTGTTTTGATGCAGAGGATTCATGAGGCAGGGTTAGGTGCTGGTACCCAGAGTGCATAGGTGAGGAGAAGAAAGACTTTTGTGCTACTTTCTTAAGCTGATGGCTTTCAGGATCAGGAATACCCAGGATCAGACGGTCTGAAACAGCCTCCCTGTAGACAGCAAGCAAAATGCAAGTTGCCCGCATGCTGCCTCCTGTCCTAGACAGGCAGGTTTTACAGCTGAGACCCACTGTTATGGGGCACAGCCCTCCTGTGCAACCCTTGTGCATATACTGATATGAGTTCAACACTCTGGCTCTTGGCTTGATGTCTTTTCAGCTACAATCTTCCTTCTTCCTCCCCTGCGCCCCAACACACGTTTTTTTATGACTCCTCTTTTTTCCTGAGCCCTATGAGCTGTCATGGGATACTTTATCATGAGGTCTCTTTGCACTTTTTTTTTTTTTTTTTAAGTTCGGCTTTACATCAGTCTGCCCTGTTTATGAAAACACAAATCCATTAGTTTAACATCCATATGGTCAATCTCCTTTCTAAAGTTGGTTCCTGACCTGCAATACAACTCCTGATGATGATTGGCATAAAGCTTGTCTAATCACAATAAAACCTGTGCAGACTAAGGTCTCTGTCCTTCCCTTGGTGACCTCTTAGGCATTTCAGCTTTTCATATAGGTGTTAACTAGTACTTTTTTAATCCACTCTTATTCAAAATTAAGCAAATCTCTGCCATGATTGTTAAAATTGGCAGATAGAAACACACAAGATCTCAAAATTAAAAGCACAGAACTCATGCAAACAGGCAAGGTGATGCACGGTGGACAAGAGACACAGCTCAGAAAACCTGGAATGGAGCCCTTGGCTTTAATTAGCTGTACCAATTTATGTTTTCCAAGAATCTGGCCTGTTTCTTAAAAAAAAATGTTTTGGATGTGTTAGAAAAATTGGGTGTATAAATTACAGCTGCCCCTATGACACTTTAACTTGAACGACCAGTACTTATTCAGTCAACTACAATAGGTCTCGCTGTCCTTGGCAGGATTACAGGGGTAATATTTTTTAACATGGATGAGCAGCTCTTGAACAATTTCTCCAATGTATTAAGCATGAACGGGCTTTTCTTCAACATCAGGTGTGCATGTCTTCTCGCATTTTTCTCCACCACACATATTTATTGTGGCCATTACAGGGGGAAAACTTCCCTTCCTATAAATGTTTGTCTTCTCCTCCACCCTTTTTATGGTAACACCACAAACTGATGGAATGATCTTGTTTCACATGCCTGTCTTGGTTTATTTATTTATATAGTCAAAGATGACACTCACTATTGTTGGAGTATATTGCTACAGTTTCTTCATTGCTTGCAAAGGAACTTGTGGACAAAGATAAAGACAGGCTATGATAGATATTCTGTTAAAGACTACTTCTTGTAGCTTCCTATTGGCAAGAAATCTCATTTGTTTAAAGGGAGTTTATAATACACACAAAATTGCAAGCTTATTTAAAAAATAGTAGTAAAATACTGTTAACTTAAGCTGCCTTTATAAAAAGTTTTGAAGGCCTTGAAATATCCTCTACTGACAGCTGGACATGGACGACTTCAAATTGATGAAATAAAAATATAAATATCTTTTACATAAGAATGGTTGATACAACAACATGACTGGTACACAGCACATGTTATCTCAAACTCTGTATCTTAGGGTCTTCATCTTCAGAAAGACAATTGCTACCGGTTAGGGAGAAAAAAAAAAAAAAGTATTCAAAAGCTTTAGTAGCAGCTGTTTCATCCTTTCATTGATTATCAATCCATTGCCAAAGCAGACGGTGCCTTTGTTTTTGTCCCCTGCCCCACCCTTAACCTGCATTTTTTTAATTGTTTAATAATTTATTGGAATATATTCTCCTGTATTTATATAAATTCCTTAGGCAACATAGCAGTTGCTTCTATAGAAAAGCTATATTAAGAATTTTAGGTATTGGTAATTGGCAATCTAACTTTGAAGATGTAAATGAGAAGTTCCCTGTATAGCATCCAAGTCTACCAAAGATTTACAGAAAAGAGAACAAGTACATGCAGGCTGAAGTGGAAATAAAAATCTTTACATCACACACATTCTGAATAAAATTGCATGTTTTTAATTGTATTTTTATTGCCTCTTTCTTGGAAAAAGGTACTCTGAGCCTAATCCTGCTGTTTTTCTAAAGTTCAGAAATAGGGTCCAGTAATACAAGACACATGGGAAGACTTTTGCAAGTCTATGTGAAGCAGTATATTGAAAGAAAATGCCTTCATTTGCCTGACCAAATTCTCATTTTAATTATTTGAGACTCCAAACTTCCTTTTCCTTTAAGTGATATTCCTTTAAGTATGTTTTCTTAGCTCAAGTGTCAGATCAATTAATTTTTTCTCTTTGCTCTAGAGAAGACTTCTTTTATTACAAGAAAAGGAAAAAAAAAGTACATATGTGATAGTAACTTTAATTATTGAAGGTTTTTGACACCACTGATGAAAATGCTTCCCACAAAGTCAGCTTTGAGCGTAGCCAGTGACAGCGCTGTGAAGGTCAGTGTTCAGATTAACATGCTCACTGTAAAAACATATGGCAGATTTTTGTACTTATAGTAGTAATGTACGAACTGATTGAAAGATTGAAAAACTTATATCCAGAGTAATTAGAAGCCTCTGATACTAAGCAAACTAAACAAGCTTCCTTGTGAAACAGAAACTTAAAATTTATGTCCTTGCCTGTTTCATCTAATCTGAGATGACTTTGATTCCAAGAAAAATCAGATCTTTTTAATGACAAGTAAGGCCTCACACACCAGCCAAGCAGATGGGGAATTGTGCAGAACTTTGCACCAAAGAAAACTTGTGCTTTGATAGTATCACCATCATGTACACATTCAAGGCTGATGAGAAGTATGAGTAAAGATAAGCATGAGACTTTCCTAAGACAGCTGACCACACACTGAAAGTTTTGGAGAAGAAAGTAAATATTCTGAAAGAACAAAATTACTCCCCCCCTCTAGAACCCCACAAAACAACATATGTATGTGAAAGGACTGAAAAAGGAGTCGTAGCTGATAAAAGAGAGAAGTCAGCTGATGTTCTTTGAAACAGAGGATTTGGAAACCATTTACTGAAATACAGAGAAAGCCTTTTAGCAGAATCCTTCTTCTTCCCCCTTTTGTCCTCTGCCTTTCAATAAAGTCTTTTGAAAGATCATTATCCCGCAGAAGACAGTCACACAAATGTTTCCCTTCAACATGAAAATGCAGACTTTAAGTTACACTAAATAAACAAAACTCATCTGTTACTCATCTGAAACCAGAACAAAAGGAAACAACAGGAATCTAGATATTATTTTAAACAAACAATTCAACAGAAAACCCCAGATCTTGGTGGCTAGTCATACATCTAGTTGATAGATAACATGTAACAAGTGCTATCGAGTGAAGCTTGATGTGTTTTGCACATCTAGGTTACTCAGAGCAGTTTAGTCCTACGTGGCCAAAAAGCATAGCATGAGGAACACACAGCATTGAAGGAGGGAAAAAAAAAAATCTGTCCTTAAGCAGTAATAATTGGATTTGGGGCTCTCTCCAGCACAAATTAGCATTTATGGCATCTGGCCCATGGACCAGATGCTGTAGGACATTGGAGGTGTTTGGAAATGTCCAGTTAATGGCAGCAAATGGCTGTTAAGGGAAGAATGGGAGACAGAGACCTGTGAGAAAGGCAACACTTTCACCAAGCTCCACCTCAAAGCGTGATGTGCTGGTGGGACCTACGCCATTGCTCAAAGCAAATGGAGATAGCACGTCTCTGGGGGACTCAGGGGAAAAAAATAAGCAACTTTAAAAAATATTTTCATTTATGTAAAAGCAAAGCAATTTGGCACTCTCCATGTGTGCACCTAATGTAGTCAAATCAACCCTTCCAAGAAGTGGAAGGACATACTACCTCCTACCTTGAATTAGCTCCTTTAGACAGGCCATCCACCATTCAAAGCACCCTGCCATTTCAAGAAATTCTGATTTTTCCTTCAGCTATATGTCAGCTTGGCAGACTAATTCTGGTATGTGGCAAGCCAGGAGAGTCCAAAATGCCACTGAACATTTTGTTCCATGAGAAAAATTAAGGAAGACGGGAGGCAGGAAGGGAGATTACAATCCAGTTCATTCTTTCCAGCTCATAATTCTCTTAAAACCTTTGGCGATTTCTGTGTCTGTAGGAGATCTCAGGCTTGCTGAACTAGTGCTTTGTAATACTGCACGACTGTACACTAACTTTTGAAACCCATATCAAAGATGCATACAAGCAGTAGTGTTATTAGAATCTTTGTTCATATTCTTGAAAATGTAGAAGTCAACATTTACAGCAGATTAACAGAGATCCTACAGCAGATCAAATGCCTAGAATTAAGTAAGAATCGTCAGAGGACAGACAATTGATGTAAAGGAGCAGAGAAACACAGAACGCATAAATCATAACCAAGAAAGTTAAACCAATGAGATTTAGCAATTATCAGCTTCTTAGTGACAGTTTTTATTTTGTCTGCTAGGTAGAGGACATGCTTGAAGTCTCGTTTCAGTTCTATCTTTCCTTTACTTTTGGATTTGCAGATTCATTTGACCAGCCTGCCATTGCGACACTAAGTAGCACTATTCTGGAAATTTTCCAGCAAAATGATTTTTGTTTTGAACTGGAAAGTGAGATGCTACCACTGCCAGAAGTGTTTGTGTTGATCTATAAACATTATGGCTAACATTTTATCTGGAAAAGTTTTAAAGTTCCCAAACAGCTGAGGAGGGTTCATACATGCCTCTTTCCCTTTCAGCTCCTTTGGCTGTAGCTTTGCTACTTGAGAAGCACCCACAGTTTACATATAGAGTATTTTATGGAACATGCAAAACATGCAAGACCTAGCTGAATTCTCTTAGCCAAACTGATTGAAAGCCATAGCCATCAAACTATTAGCCCAGCTAATCTCTTGTGTATACACAACTCTTCATTATAACAAATATTCCAACAGACAAATAGTTAAGATGTAGGAGACATCTTCAACAGTCTGTTCCAAGAAACATTTATACACACACACACACGTACATATGTACATAACAGCTCCAAAGACTGAATGGAGAGAAACTCCAGCACAGCCAGCAGTAGCTGTAGCACCACCAGAGATACAAGAGCAGGGACATCCATGTGATTTTTCCTCATCTTAATCCATGAAAAGAGCAATGCAAGAGAATGATGAAGCACAGCATCAGTAAGAAACAAAGACAGCAGATGAAGAAATAACCCTGTTGGAGTCTGATGGAACCTGAAGCCAATGGGCAGCCAGTCTCCCTGCTGGGGTAGAAGGAAGAGTGGGATAAAGGGAAGGAGGGAATCTCCTTCAGCTTGGAAACTGTGCCTCTGTCTCTATGGGAATGGGGTGTTTAGCACTTTGTCAGCAGTAACAGCCCAACTGCTTTTTCTTCTGGCCTATGCATTAACAAGGGGGAGTTGAGGATTTTGAAAATTGCCTAAATAATTTAGACAAAATTAAATGGCATTAAAAGCCACCACTTGGCCTTTAAAATCATTAGGCAATTAAAAGTCATCACTCAGGCATTTTCAAAGTTCCTTTCTTAAAAAAAAAAAAAAAAGTCTTCAGAGCAAGTTTTAGAATCTTATTTTAATTTTTCTTAAATAAATCTTGCCCAAAATAGAGCTTTCAGAGATAGATGACTTTACCATTATGATTTAATCAACAGCCATTTGAAATGAATATTTCAAGCCCTCACATTCTACATGCAATGTGAATATCTCCGGAGGGAAAAAAAAAAAGGCATGGAATGCTTTGAAATTATGAAAGCTTGAATACACAGTCTATATTTTAAGATGCCATCTCATAATGCCCTTTGCACCGACCTGTTTGTTATGGTACCATTGGCCAAGAATTGCTTTCCAGGCTCCACTTAACACAGGGTCTGTGACGGGAGGTGGGAGAGGGAAGAAAAGCAGTGTGTAACCACAGGAATATCATCTCTAGTTGGAGTCGATGGAGCCCGAAGCTGGATGTGCTGAGGCACGCTGTGCAAAGCAATGGCAGAGGTAACCTGTCACAGCAGAGCCAATGGAATCAGGTGCAAAAAAATCAGAGAAAGAGTTTTATAAGAAGTTGAGGTTACTGTGAACACATCATAAGATAAAGCTGGATTTTTTTTTACAGCCTTTTATTAATCAGCTGCCTGCAGGACCGATGAAACAGATGCTCACCGGTACCTACGAACCCTACTCAAAAAGGAACTTCAGTTGTTATTGCCCTTCTCTCCTGCATGAAACACAAGGCAGTGTAATATATATCCAGATAAGATAAAAAGTGAGGGAAATAAGCATTATTTTCTTACATCCTCTGTTAATTACTGAATTATTGAAGGACATGCCTGGTAATTTTGACCAGGAATATTTGCAAATATTTTATCCACACTTTTGCCCTATGACTAGTCAAAGAAAGTAGGGGGATCCTCTATGTATTTGAATGAATACGTTTCCCTGTTTGGCATGAAATGCTGCTTTCTTATCTTTATAAAGATAAGATGGAATTATCTTTCCTTGTCTTATTGCACATTGCTGACACAAACTGTTCCTAACCAGTGACAAGACCAAAATGTACAAACTTGTTTTATTTTTTAAAAAAGCTCTTCCTATCTACATAGGAACTTGGAAAGGAAAGGGGTAAAAAAATCCCATCCTGGTGAAAATCTGATGACATGCGTAATAAATTCAAATTCATTTAATTAGATTTCTTAATTGAAATTAACCTTGAGAAACTGAAGGCAAATTTATCAGCATACTTTTTTACTAGTTAGTGTGATATTCAAATGGTTTGCGAGTGACACTTATACCATGAGAACTGACTCAGTCACACAGTCCGCATCCAAGACAGGCTCTAGGGTTCCCTAAGCAGTACCAGTTGTACACTTTCCTAAGCTTTTGTTTCTTCTTAAGAACATGTTTCAATAAACATACTAAAAAGAGAGATATTAAGTGTTGGTAACTACTATTGTGTGTATTTTTCTTCTTGCCGAGAGATTCACAAGGTGGTTACAGCTGGAAAGAATCGGGTCAATAGGACATTGCAAAATTTTAAGAAAAATGTAGCACCTTCCCCCTCCTGTCTGTATTTCCCCCCTCTTCCCGCTCCCCAAATAGCATGCCACTAATAGCACTTTCTACTCACCTGATTTTACTTTAAGGCTTTTCAAGAGGATTGTCATTTATAGCCTGCAATTCAAGCCTGTTATTCCCTTTGCAAAAGAATCAGCCATATTGAACTGGAAATCTCACCCTCTAACTATTTATTAATATAGTTTTAAAGGAATTCTCAGATTTTTGTTGCTAACTGCTCACTTGGGTTGAAATGTGATGCACTTGTTGGCAGTGTTTCCCCAGAGGGACTGCAGTGAGACAGACTTACTCAAGCTTCACTTGAACACAGAAATGAAAATCAATAAACAATTTGAACTTCTCAGAAGAGAATTTTTCTCCTCTAATGAATATACAAGCTTGGTTACAGCTTAATTTAAAGATTGAATTTAGTGTGTGTTTTTTCCCTGCACCAGGAGCATGACAAACACAAGCTTCAAGTGACATGTCCCAAAGGGAGACTTATTGTTAAAAAAAAAAAAAAAAAAAAAAAAAAAAAGGGGAAAAAAAGGGGAAAAGAAAAGAATAGAAAAGAAAAGGCAAGCAAATAAGCAAACAGAAATTCCTGGTCCCATGACATAAAGATACCTTAAAAGTAAGGAAACTAACATGCAGCTGCGGAACAGATCTGCTTTGTAGGTGATGCGCAGACACCTAAACTTTAAGTTTCCGGTGGGACAAATTTTTTAATGCATGTATTTTTATTTGCTTTTATAAGAGACTGCAAATAGGGTCAGACTACAGTGTAGAGATGTGGCTGTAAATTCTCCAGTAGTTTAAGGATGTTTGAATGCAGGATAGACGTGTGGGTTTTTTGGGTTAGTTTCTCACACACAAAATCATATTTATTTATAACATTTGCTTTCAGTATTTGAGCAGATTAATAATAAAATTTCTGCAAAAATTAATCACATTGATTCTACAGTCTTTTTCTTTATTTAATTAATGTTTCTAAAAATAAGACACACTTGAACTCAATATTAACTGCCAGAAGGGCTAGTGCTGGGATAAGCTACTGTGTTTTTGTTTTTCAGAATTTCTGCAGTTATCAAGCTAAACTGCTTTTGCCATCTGATAGTTTGTCTGAGCAAAGTGATTAGTTGAAAGCCACAAAAATGATTGTGTGCAGCATTTTATTCTCCAGCTCATCAAGAAATAGATATGAATTGGAAACTTTGATCTCATCTGTGCAAACTGGAAACCAGATAAATCAGATCTTATATAATTGCGTATCAACTAAGTGACATAATAAAATAAGAAAGACCTATTTCAAAACCAGTCCTAAAAATATAGTGTTAGTCTGGAAATAAAAAAAAAAAAAAAAGAAAAAAAAAAGAGAGAGCAGGAACATAGATGTACTGAAATACCTGAAAGTGTAGATTTCAAACAGTTGGTCGCAGTTTCTATACAGGTAAGCCCCTAGAGAATATATTTAAGGCATTCATATAGATAACAGGTAGCTTGACTTTCCAAACCAAAACAGTTAGAGTCACATTTTTGTTGCAATAAAAAAAAAAAATAAAAAAATCCTAAATTTCTTTAGCCCCTGAACTCTTTTTCACGTTTGTAATATTAACACCCCACTCAAAGGGATCTCGCAAGCTTTTCATTTGAACTACAATTATTCTTTTGTCTACTGGGAACCCAGTGCAAAGATGATGTCCTGTGTGCAAGAAGCAAGCAAGCTGAATATTAATTAATGAGCGCTACTTAATATGCGGAAGAAGAGGAGCAACAATCAGTCGTGAGCCCTTACATATTAACTTGTAGATCATTGTTATTCTGGGAGGCATCATAAGGCCAAATGCAGGTTACAACTAGTTTAGAAAAATCTCTTTAATTAAGAAACATGAAAGTTTAAGTCTCTCATTATAAATATCTTATTGTGACCATAAAAGACATCATTAAATGGTGTGAGGGTGTAGCACTTTTAATGCAGTCCGAGGTGATGAATTGGACTTCAGCTGTTAATCTTTTGGCAGTGGGATTCAATAAACAAGCAAAACACTGAGTTTTCACTATTTTTCCTAAGATGGAAAGAAACGAGTTTTCCTTTTGTTAAGGATCTAGGAAGGCCACGACTAACAGATCTCCATAAAACACCTCTCTCCAAATAAGTGGGTCAGGAGTTCCACAGAAACAGGAGAGTCACAGAACTACTCTCCTGTTTGTCACTTGCCATGACTATCGGCAGCCTTGCAGAATAGAAAAAAAAAAAAAGTGAATTATGTTCTCCAATACTTTTTGCTTTGCTAAGTTAACTGAAGGAAAAAGATGTAACATTCCCATTGGCATGTCTCTGGGCACATTGCTAAAGGAGACTGGCCTCCTTGTTCCTATTTATCAGATGGGAAAGCAGGTCTGTGAAAAGATGAGGTGTGACCTAAGGCTACTTATGAGGGCAACATCAGAAGAAAACAGGTATGGCTTTCCAGACACAGTCTCTATCAATATTGCTTTCCCTTTTAAGGAATTAACCCCCCCCAATAGTAGTAAAATATATGAATATTAAATCACAATAAGAATACATCTTTATAAGATTCCTACTTCAAATCTGGCATGTCCAATGACAGGAGTGTCAGGGGATCTACAGGTTTTATTACTGCATGGAGCCATGCAACAAATAAAACCCAAACCATCCAGTGCATAGTAATGAAAAGAACGCAATTCATTTGCAGATCGGCTTCTTCCCAGTGTGCTTGGCTGTGAGAAAAAGTGTAGCTACAGGAAGAATCAAATTCAGTTCTCAACTATATGCAAGGTTAACAACTGATGACAACACTTTTTTAGGAAAGGATGCAGCAGCGCACATTGATTCAGCTCTTTATGCCATACAATGACTAAGATGAGACTTCCCTGCATTTGCTGTATGCAAAGTATTTTCCCAATGCGTTACACAAAAATACCTTTCTGCTTGCTGATGGTAAAAGGCTTCTCTGCCAAATATACTGTATCTCTCTGAAGCAGTTTTTAAATAGCTTTTACAGGTGCAGTTTGGACAGGCAGTAAGATGTAGCAACATCTTAACAAGGACTTAATGATAAGCCCTTTATTTTACATTAAACTACGTGAACATGTTTTTATGCACTATATATGGCAAAAATCTTTGCTGTTTTACATAGTCTGGACAGTTTCAGCAACTTGAATTGTGAAATATGACCACTGATTTGGAAGAAGCATACATCTGCATTTTGCTAATATCCCTTCACTAGTTGAAAACTGCAGTAATGCAAATGTGAAATACTCACAGGTTTACCTCTCTCAAGGTATGTAGAGCAGAGCAATGCCATGAAATCTGACACAATTAAGGATTTTACAGTTACTGCTTCTTATCAGTACCTAGCATTGTTTACAAAGTATTCTCCATTCCTGGAGATCTTCAAAGCATGATCTGGAAGGAATCTCATTCTCAGGATTAGAGGCGTTGTCAAAGCAGCATATGAAAAAGAACAGGAAAGGAACAGAAATGGGTCAATCACGATTCATTGTAACTCACATTTGATTCCTCCCCCCTCCTCCACTTTGCAAACTAGCAGCATTCAGAGAAACTTCCAATTTTTGAAGCTACTTGGGAAGTTCTGCTGCACTTGTTCACTTACAAAAATAGAAACAAGATAAAAAAAAAAAAAAAAAAAAAAAGAAGGAGAAACCCAAACCTTCCTTACAACATTTTAAATCTGTTTTTTCAAGCTATACTACTCTTGTATGGGTGGATAATGATCTTAAAGAATTATTTAAAATCCCGCTTTTTCCATTTACAGTAATTCTTCTACAGGAAAAAATATTCCTGTCAATCATGGTCATACGGTTAGAAAATTAGTTAACAAAGAGAAGTCCTAAGTAAAAAAATTAAATGTCCTTTTCTTAAATTAATTTGATAACAATCTTCTGATTTTCTTACTGTCCTGTTCAAAGACAGTTTTTCATGTTGCCTTCCATCCAGTTTGTTCTTGTTGTTCTGTTTTTGTAAGATCTTTTCTAAAGATTTAACTTTTGTAAGATGCTTTTCTAAAGATCTGGCACCCCAAAACATACCCCATTTGGTCTCATAATTTTCTTTCTCTTAAACCGAGTATCCTACTTATATTCTGTACACTCAGATGTTTGTGGGCTGCGCAGATTGTCAGGATGCAGCATATGTTTAACCTAAAATAGCGTCTCTGAACTTAAAGGCAACACAAGCCATGGGCCATACCAATCACATTAGATTGCCTCTTCCTAATGGGAAAACCTCTCCCTTTCCAGCTTTCCAACTTAATTACTGTCTGAAAGGTCTAAATGATGTCAGTAGCAGAAGAACGAAGGTAGCTTGTTTACTCTGAGACACCATCTCAAATCCAGCATGAGGTAAGGCTATGCACTGCAAAGAAAATGTCACCTTGCTCACCCAGAATGAGATGGCTGTGATTGAACAGGTTTCACCATTAACTAATCTCTCATGGTTAGAAAAAGGCTCCCAAGCCCAAAGAAGAACATACCAAAGAGTCACTGCAGGCCTGCATTCTGAGAAGATATAATGCCTTGCATTATAATTACCTGAAAAATCACAATATGGAACTTATTGCTCCTGAAAGACAAATGAGTGATTTCTTTTTAAGTACTAATTTATAGTACTGAAGAGTAATTTTAAAATGAGTCTGGAACTTCCTTACTATATATAGCCTTGGATCCATCATCTCCAGTAACAGTTAATGTTTACATTTCCCTTTTCCCGCTTTAGGTGCTTGAACTGCACGGTGGGTATCAGCACTTGATTAAAAGAGCATTGCCAAGAATTGCAATTTAGGCACTTCGTGAAAGAAGCATAATGTAGCCAAATAACCTAGGTGTTACAGGCAGCAGAGTAGCCTGAGGTTCATTCTTCTAATAGAAAGAGTTATATTCTATTTACCAGACAGCCTTAATTTGCCGTCTGAACTGAATTAATTCATTAGTTAAATCAGTGCTTAGCACCATTTGTTACCTTTAAGTAACATCACTGAAATTTAAATGAGAAGAACGTGTAAACAGTTAATAAGATAAGAAAATAAGAGTTCCGTGAAAGAAGGGATATATATACTTTGCTACGCGATAAAGGGGAGGAAAAATCCTTGAGCCCTTTCTCAGAAGCTAGTATCTCCGTCCATATTATGTTTTTTTCCCCCCGTTACATTTGTGAGATCTGCCTTTACCTTAACTCTAGCCCTCTTCACCTTTCAAAACATGCTTGAGGACCAGAATCTCAGCTACAAATAATAAAGCAAGAATCAAAATAACAAAGGAAATAAAGGGAAGGGCAGTGTATTTAATGTATATACACCTAAACTGAGTGTGTAAAACAGTAAATTAAAACATCTGTGAAGGAATCATTTATTTCAAGAAAATTCTTTTCATATTAATGTAAAATAAAATCTCACATGCTTTTATCCCATATTTACTTAGCAAGTAATCACTGAAGTCCCTACATATTCATGCCAGTTATTGCAGAAATTAGACAGAATGCATACAGAAAATTTCTGAGATACATTTAGGTTTTTCTTTTTCAATAAAATGCACCTCAAAGGGAATAAAGAAATCCTTTACCTAAATTAATGGTGAATTATTTTGTCATGAGAATAGAAGTTTATATTCATTTAAATGAAAGCACATAAATTGTTCTTGACAAGAAAAACAAAGCTAGCCTTAGGCAGTATTTTCATTATAGAAAAAGGCACATGTCCATGAATATCTAGTATAATATTAACAAAAACTGTTCAATTAGCTATGCATGTGCCATTGTTATGAATATTTATTTGCATCGCAGCTAAGTAACATTGATACCTTTTTTTTCCAGCCTATTTAGAGATACAAAATAGAGTGAACATTACTGCTCTGCAGAGAGCAGTAAAACTTCTCCAGAGAGCTGGTCAGGCATAACACTTCTTATGTTAAGAGAACCTTCTTCACTATTAGCCTTTTCATTCTTTTTCATATTGGAAATCTACTTGAAGTATTATAATCCATTTTAAAGGAATTTTGAGCCAATTGACAGCTTAATGTCATCTTCCCTGTAAAGTTATTTATGTAAAGACAACCTAATATGTGAATTAATTCTATCTGAAGTCAATTCACTTGAATTGTGTTCTAATTGTGTAGAGCTCCCTTTTCCATAAATATTTTTTAAAAATCTTTTTCTGATAGAAAGCATTGCAAAACAGCAACCTTTAAGTTGTAAAGGAAGCTTTACCAGTGTATACATACAGAAGTTATTACGCTTAGCCTTGGTAGTCTTAAGGATCAGTTAGAACGTTTACATCAGTAGCAATATTTATGGTTACCAATTAAATATTAACTATCATGTGACTTACGTCTCCCATTACAAAGAAGTTTTGGGTATTAAGCATTTGTAATGAACTGCCTGTGAAAAACTGCAGACCAAAGGCCTACTTTGGCAAAAATACGTTCATGGGATTAAAAATGTTGTTCTGTATATGAATAAAAGTATTATCTGGAAAACTTGCTCTAGGAGTAATTTCAAACAATGAATCATTGGACTATTACTCACTATTGGAAACCAAAAAGGCAAAATTAATTGAGTAGATTTGTCCCACTCAGGATTGCCAAATAAGAAAACTTTAACAAAATGGTTAAGAAATGATTACACATGGTCATTTGAAATTTTATTGATCATGGATCTTATTCGAGTTTCCATTCTGCCACTCCAAGAACTTTTTCCAAAAAATCCATTAAGGTCAGCAGGAATCATTTTATGTTGTGGATAAGCACTAATCACAGAAATATTCCAAGTCACTGATTCTACACTAAAATATTTCTGAATGATTAGGGTAAGAATTGTAGAATTTGCCTCTTTTCTTCTCTAGACTTTATATAGGAATTAATAATATTTTCTTCTCAGCAGCACAATCCCATGCACTACAAGAACATATGTATAAAGCAGGTAATCCTTACTGTTTGTTTTGAAAAGGAGAGATATGGTGAAAAGTAAAATGTGGCATAAACATATGGTGCAACTGTAGTCCCGTTAACAAAGACAGAAGAATATCAATTACACTTTAAGGTGGCTTAAAGGAAAACAAACAGGCAAATGTAAAATAAGAACAGAAATAGGTAAGAGTATGGAAGATTATTTGTGCTCAAACAAATACTGTTGATTTCTAGACGGGTTCACTTGATTCCCTTCCAGAGCAAGGCTTAAGCTGAGAATAAGATACGTTTTCTGAAGTTGATGTTGCCAGCATATACAACCTACCCTCCTCAATAAAAATATGACACTTTGCATAGTGACACACTGAGAAAGAAAGGATAAGAAAATTGTAATGAAGCATTCCTCTAAGGAAGACTTTGATTTTAACGTGTCCAGAATGAAGATATTGAAAAAAGAACATCTTGCAGCTGATGAGTTGGGTAGAAAAAAAAAGGAAATTAAGTGACACGATCTGGATAGCCCTCAAAATTAAAACCTCAACAGAACAGAGTTTTGGAGACCACTGCCAAGAAGGATGCATGTTCAAACTTTTGTTATCTATTAGAACACTAGCTGCTTGCCTCTTCCGCTGCACTCCCTTTGCATCTGTCACACCAGATGTGTAGCACTGCCATCACAAAAGCGATAGGAGTTGTTATTGTAAAATAGTATATGTTGGGTGTTGGTGATGAAATAGGAAGAGACAAGCACCAGAGTAATTTCACTGATAATTTCTTTTGATGAGATACTTACAAGTATGAAAGCAAGAAAAAGACAAGATAATAAATGATAGGGTTCTGGGAGAGTTTAAAGAAAGAGACTTCTGGTTAAACTAGACTTTTTTTCTGCTTAATTCCAAATGCTATGTTGACCCAGCCAAATGATGGCATGGTGGCAAAGCAGTAACAGTAGCTGTGAAGCAGCACAGACCTGAGCATGAACCAACCGTACAAGCCCTCTGGGGCCCTGGCACAGTGCTGCAGTTGCTAGCCCACAAAGGACCTGTGCCCACTGCATTCCTGCTGTTACCTGTACTTGCTAAATTAAAGATAGCGTGTATACACCCCATCGTATTGTAACCACGCAATCATTTGGCTGTGTAGGCACAGCAGTCGGTTACGTGCTTAGCACTTGGGTGATGCACATCACCTAAGACCAGTAGATATAACCAAGTGACCAAAACTAGATCCAGGATATGAAGTTCAAACCAGATTAGACCTGAAGCTCCAACGTAGGCTGAGCCAGGGAGCAGGGTCAGAGGGGCAGGGCAAGCACCAGCATGTGGCACTGTTCTTTGGAGGCCTGTGGCCCGTGGGGACAGAAGGACTGGTAGCAACGGAGCGTTTTGTCTGAATCAGCAACAAGGGTTTTTAATATAAGGTTAAAAAACTTGCCATTTGTGAAGAAAAAGCCTATAAAAGGGTGTTTATTTAGTGTGGGAAAGGTTTAAGACCCAATAAAAATAAATAAACAATTAAAAAAGGAGCTGAGCAGGCAAACCTCAAGCTTAACCTCAACCCTCTGCAGCTTGGAGCTCAGGGGATCTCTCAAGTCACTTTAGTTTTATCTCATCTTGTCACTGCAGAACAGCAACTGTGTTACCCCACGAAGGGAAGAGGAGAAAAGGAAGGCTGAAGGAGGTTGTTTTTTATCTTTTAATTTCTCAAACTACAAAATACCATTGTAAGGTCATTTTTACAACGACTTAGATGGAAAGGCAAACTCCTGATTTGTTTGTAGGCTGCTTACAGACCCATTCCCTGAGTTAAGCAGCTGCAAGATCCAGACCCTGCCCCTTACTTTTCCCCAGCTGTCTATCAGAACTTCAAGCACTTGCCTGGGAATTTGTGTCAAGAGGAAACTATTTCTCAACACACTAAAATATTGTAGGAAAAGATGATCCCACAGGAACTGAATTCTGTGGTACAGAAGTTTGCAGAGCCCACAGGTTTTCTATCCAGAACGGGTTATTTAGATGTTTTGTAGCTAAAGGCTAAGAAAGCACCATCTTGTTTGAAGATGATGACAAATTAGCTTTCTTAGTTTCTTACCGTTGGTGGCTGAAATTTCTTGTCTTATTGAACACCCTGAACTTGGACATTAACTAGATATAACATGGTGTCAAAAGCAGCCTGTGGATTCTTAAGCTGAGTGTAAGCAGCATGGCAGCACCCAGGTTAAAGGGCTCCAACTACAGCTTTCTGGAAGCACTGAGTATTCAGCATCTTCAAACACAGTGCTCAACGGAGACAAAGTACAGTGGTAATGATTTGAGCAGTCAGCGGCAAAAAACAGCTATAGAGCAAGCTGGGTAGAAAAATTAAGAGACATTTATTATGCATGTTAAAACCAAACAGGACACAAGAGAAATCTAACACACCAATCTGGTTTTTGGTATTCAGCTCTCACACAGGGAACCTTTAATCTGATTGAACCTGTGTGGTAACTGTTTGTTTTTCCTGACTAGGAGTGTACATGTGTATATGATAGTATGATGGCAGCAGTCCAGGCTATTAAATGGAGCAACTACATTCAGTAAGAAGCAAACAATGGCATTAAGCCTTCTATCATTTTTGCTATTAGGCTGAATCTAAAGTTTTCAAAAGAACCTAAGTTAGGTGCTTAAACATTAAAAGCCAATATAACTTTAACTTCTAAATACCGAAGTCCTTTTCTTTGGTAGCTGGTGAGCCTAAGCCACTTCAGGATTTCAGAAACAACTCCTCTGTGGGATTTTTCCCTTTTCCTTTCTGCCTTTCATTAGAGTCTGATAAGTTGAGACATTAGGGCTGGTTTGAACCGCAATTTCCCTAGAAGTTAGAACACTGAAATATTTTCAGCATTTGATGCAAAAAGAGGGAATGCACCAGTAGCAAACCAAACCAGCAAATCATGAACAGCCCATTTTATCACAGGCCAGCAGCATCCATATCAGCTGCTGGTGTTACATTTTCTAGCAGACTTCTGAATGGCCTCAGTTGTGATCATTCCCCTTGGAAAACAAGAGACTTCTCAAACTCTACGCAGCACCAAATTCTGGCATATATTTAGATACTGTACTCCAGTATAGGAAACAACAGATTATAGAATATGTAAGATTGTTAGGAGCTGTGTAACCTTCACCTTAGGCTTAAACAGCAAGTAATCTGTCCCACCTTTTTTCCAAAGAAAAAGAACAAACAAATATTTGGACTGCCACAATAGCATTAATAAACATGAGAATACAACAGCTAGTGTTATTCCACAGAAATGAATGAATAAATAAATAGACTATAAGCACTTTATTCTTCTCACATAATTTCTTCTCAGTGACATTATTGAACAGACTGTTGAAAACAAACATCGTTAAATGAGAAAAGAAGAGCAGGAGCCTGTCTAATTCCCCACTGCAACATTTTCCAATGACGAATGCTCCCTAAATGGATTTAGCTTTTTGAAAAGAAGTCAGAGAGAAATTTGATGTGGCCCCCTGACCCCTGGTAAGCACATGTATCTTCACCTGTCACATAACACACTGGCACTTGCTTACTTTTCAGCAAAGACTATTGATTTTGCTTATTGGCTGCAGGCTAGTCCATAAAGAACAAATTACAAAGTCAGAGGTCTACAGTTAGCAATTGCTTGCATGATAACAGGGAACTCAGCACTATTCCCACAACACAGTATTAATATTCTCACAAACGTGTGCAAACCTAAAACATACACTTCTACTGTGAAGTCCTCTGTATTTTCAATGATATACAGCAAGTGAAACATGCAGTACATCCCATACCCTCGCCAATGATCAAAACCTACAGGGATTTCCCCCCCCCCCCCCCCCCCCCCCCCCCCCCCGTACCTACTCTACATTTGCGGTTTAAACAATTTCCTTATAAAGAACAGAGAGAGGCTTAAGCAATGGTTACATTCTGCTATTAAAAAAGGAAAAATGTTTGGCACAACCTACTAAGAATGTCTTCACAAATAAATTTTACACAAGAAAAGCCAATACTGTGACTTTTAAGAAATGTATCATCATGCTCCTTCTTGGGAGTCATAATGAAGTTTATCTTTGCCCCTCCCTTAATAAATGACCTTGGGGAAAAATAATTTGATTTTCTGCACCTTGCTTTCATCTTCTGCAAAGTGGGATACAATAGTGTCCTCTGCTGCTGAAGTGCTCTTGAAACCCACTGCCAAGAAGTCCATGCAAAGGACAGTATAGCCGGGCTTTCATCACCAAAATGGGCTAGGTATAAGAGAAGAACTTCTGGTGAGCATCAAAACTGGAGAGTCTGAACCAGTTTCTGAAACCCCATTTTAATTTTTTGGATCTTAAATAATACTTGCACAATATCATAATTGCAGTTGTCTTTTGATACACAACCATACCAAATGAAAACATATACAGCTCATCTGGCATATATTTTTTAGTAAAAGTCATGAGAACAACACAGAAGAGGATGATTTTAACATCATTTCCAGCTCAAGAAATTTATGATAATTTCAAATGGGAAATTATTAATGACAAACAACAGAAGTGAGTTATTGTTCTTACTTCCCTAGAAAGGGTAGTTTTCTTAAACTTTTAAAGATGTTTTCCATGATAAAGTGTATCGATTCAACAGGACTGACACACCAGCATTCAGGAAAATTTTCCTTTTCTAAAATATTTGATTGAGAGAAAGAGACTGGTAATTTCAAAGGTGCCTTACAGCTGAGCCTATTTGAAAATTCTAAATCTGTTCCTAGCTGGAATCAAAGAGCTCCAGAAGAAAGCAACAAAAAGCACTTCTGGAAACTCACTGTTAAGTATTGACTTGGTGTGTTTCTATAATAGACTGTTTTGCTTTGAGTTAACTGATCACCAATTAACTAGAACTAGTGAGTGTATTTATTAATGCTAGTGCTGACACTCCCTAAATGTTTCTGTTTTATCTTAAGGCTTAACACAGAAAGAGCCTAGAAAAATAAGCTACACAAAAAGCCTGACAGGACAAAGTAATCTTGTGGTGTAATTTGTAAGGCAAACTGAGATCAATGATTTCTCAAGACATGGGCCCTCCATTGGGAATGCACAGTCACCTGTGAGAGCCAAATGACACTCCAACAGCAGCAGTGCCTCACCAGGCAGCAACAGTCACAACAAAGGCAGGCTCAGGACAATCCTTGGGAGACGTGGTCCAAGGCTGGTTGGACTTCAGAGGTGGTGGCAAATCATTTGTGATTGCTACAAAACAGTTTGTGCTGTCTGGGGTAGGCAGTGTTTTAAATACCTCCAGGGATGGTGACCCAACTGCTTTCCTGGGCAGCCTGTTCCAAAGCTTGATAACCCTTTCAGCAAAGATATTCTTCCTAATATCCAATGTAAATTTTACATGGTTTATAGGGGAAATTCAACTGCACATTGTGTGGGACTCTCAGGTTCCCTTCTTTTGGTTTAATAGTGACATTGCCCTAAGAGTTAGTTCTTGCTTTGCCTAGTCCGTAACGCTAATGGTGACCTTGTTTCTTTAGAAATACAGAAATCTCAGGTGAAAGAAATGTCAGGTTTTAAATGTCTTTAAAAGGTCTACAGCAAAAACAATTCAACATTGTTGTGAACCCAAGATGGTAAAAGTGACTTAGGCTACAGACAACTATCCCGAACACCTAGAGATAGAGAAATCTTCTATAAGCATCATAAATCTATAAATCTATGTATTGGGAAGTCTACAGACTTCTCTTTCATTTACTTCTCAGCTTACTCACTTTCCCTTTTATTACCACAATCCAGACTCAAACTTCAGTCAAATAGCAGGAAACTGGTATGGTACTGGAGATTACATCTCTGTCTCTATTCTACAATTAAAAAATCTTGAACATGAAGGAGCTGGTAATAGAGAAAGCAAGTCCCCCTACCGAAAAGTAATGCAGAAACTAAGTAGAGAAGAGGCATGCAGCTTTGTATGTGAGATTGTTACAGTATTGCCAAAGAGCAAAGCAGTCCAACAAGTTGCCCAAAACTTTTGATTTAAAAAGCTCTTGAGTTTTTCTACTGCACAGGGATTTTATGGCTTATGTCTTCAAGGGTTTGTAAAATTTAAAAAAAAAAACAACAAACAACCAACAACAAAACAACAGGAAGGAAGAGGGCTTACATTACAAATATTGAAGTTGAGATTATTGTTTTTCTCAAATACAGATTCTAGGACTGTAAAATGACCTACACTATCAGCAGGCACACAATGAAACAACATGACGGCCTTCGATCCAGCCAAAGAAGGGGGAATGGCTGAAATGAGAGGAGACTACTTGCTGTCCAAACCCACTGACATCCCTGGCAAGGCTTCATAAGGACCTCTAGCTGCAGAGAGGAGCTCATAGTGCTCAGCAAGGGATGCTTGCAATTTGATTAAAGAGGGGAATTACCATCATGCAGTATGTGTTATTCCTCATTATTACCCCCTTTTTAACAGAGCTCAGAATGACTTATCCAGTTAAGACCAGAAGAGGTATAAAGTTACAGGCATTTAGTAAATGATTTCTGTTATTTAAAGTTAATTTAAACAAAACCAAAAGGTATAAAGTGAATAAATGTTAACATTTCAATGAAAAAAATCTTGCTAATAGCCCTAAAGAAAGAAGAACGCTGCAACCACAAAGGATAAGTAATAAAAGGTGAAACATCTGGAAATTAGACCTTCCTTCTAATCTTGTCCAAGGGAGCAAGGCAAAAAAAATCCTACTTTATTACAGTTTTCAGGCTTTTGCAAATGGACATACAGGGAAAAGCTGAAGGATCTCCACAGCTGACAGTTAACAAACCTACTGGTCACATGAGACAACCCTAAGATCTTGGGCTGGAATCTGGGCTAAGAAGCAGATGATATTCATTCAGCTTGATGTCAACAAGCAAGTAATTCCTTTTTCCATGAGTCTTTATCAGATTAAGGTTTTCAAAGACAGAGGTGGGTTTCTCAACTCCTCCTAGTTTGTGTAATTGGTGCCAGAGAGACAATTCCAAATTTGAATTTTTAAAATTATTACTATCTAGGTAGAAGGCAGAGGATCCTTGACTGTAAGGAAAAGCTGATACTACTATTCCAAACAAGGCATCTTCACATCACAAGTGAAATTCAACTATTTTACTGTCAAATGGCCAAATTCTGACGCCTGTACTCCCGTTATTTTTCATTTCTTACACACACTGTCTTCAAACTGAACTAAACTTGCCTTTTGCACTTGGTTAGCTCCAGTGTGGCAGAAAAAAGAAAAGATAAAGGAAATCAACTCTCTGAACCAAGAGATGACTCATACATACATTCACTTGCACATTCACTGGGTTAGGCCAAAACAGAGCACAAGTCATACCTTCTACGCTAGTTGTCTTCTACAGATTTTCAGTTCTGGCCACCTCCAGTTATTGAGAACCTGCATCTAATAAGACCATGATTTGAAGAACAAAATACCGAAATACTTAATACTTCTAATATGGGGCTCCCATTCCTGTTTCATGCTAGTTTCCATAGATCAAAGAAGCAGAACTGATACAAGCAGTAGCAAGACACATGTCTTTTAATGGCCAGTTATAAATATAGCAAATAATCTAAAATACATAATTATCTACAACATATGCTAAAGCTATCACTGGCACACTGGAAAATCCTGGGATTTATTTCCTGAATACTGTTCTTTTGACAACACAAACCTTTTCATAAGCCACTTCTCTAAATTAACACTGTTCTGAGTTGAAGGCATGGAGGGCAACTAACAGACGCTTTTTGACAAGACAGTGTTGCACTAAAAATCAGCTGTTGTGTTTAGCTGTATCCCCTGAAAGAAACTTTGAAGAATACCTGTGGTTACTATAAAATACGTAACATCCCCTCCCTTAGCTATGTAATTTTAAGCAGGATTGTTATGTGTAAGCTAACTTCATCCTTAAAGCTGTACTTTTAATGGCATTACTAGGAGTCATGAACAGTTACTGAGCTGGGTTTCGTTTCAAGTAAAAGAAAGCATTGAAAATTTACTTCAAACAGTACAAGTCAGTGCTACTGTTTTAAAATTCATCAAAGAGCGCTTCAGAAAGACTGCTTATCCATTCAAACCACAGATTTTAAGTGAACTCTTACTAAATTCTCTATGTACGGATCAGGGATACATGTACTCTGAATAAAGAGAACTTCACCTGACAAATTAAGGAAAAGGAGAGGGAGCAGGGAAGTACAGGGTGTGCAGGCGAGCCCAAACGCGGAGATCTACGGCGCCTTGTAAAGCCTGACAGCGCAGTATGTCAGGCAGGGAAAGCCTCGGGTACCAGGGCCAAGTTTTGCTTGTTCCCATGATGTGATTTAGTGCCTCAGAACCACACAGCTTTGCAGTGCGTGGACATCTTACAGTGTCGAGTGAAGGGAACAGATTTGTCATTGCTGGCTGCCAGGAGCGGTCCTGAACAGGGACATTTTCAGTCTTCGACAGTGATTGCTGTTACTAATTCTACTGTGAAACACGCAGAGCATCTGCATGGGACTTCAGTAAAGTGCTGCCAAAACAGCACTGGCTTTGTGCTGTTGCTCCTGGTGTCTGGTTGAGGCGGTGATGAGACAGATCATATGACTTAAGTCATTGCAAGACCTCATCACTTTTCATGGGAGAACGGAAAAGTGCTGATCCTGAGGCTTTTATGCTGAGGGAAAGCAGATAAAAATCTGCAGGTGTAACTTAAAAAACTTGGTATGAGAAGCATAAAATAGTGTAAATAAGGCTGAATTTCTAAGGAAAACAAATAAAGATCAAGCATGTGATGGCAATTAGATGAAAATAAGAATCTAGTGATATAAGCATAGAAGTGAGCGTTGTTAGTCAAAGTGGATAGCATTTTGATTTCCAGAGTATCTGTTAGTTTTAAACTAAAACCAATATTGATAGAAAGAAGCACAAAAATGTATGGATGTAGCAATTTTTTTTTTGCTTCTTTTTCCAATGGAAAGGAATAGTGATAATTGACTGTAACTCTGCCTGGCTCCATCTCTAGAGAGACATAATAATTCTGGATATATGAAAATAGATTGCTCACTCTAATCTACTATTGTTTTGCACTCTTTGGGGCCCACTTCTCAGCTGGTGCTAATCAATGGTATTAGTCACTGAAATACAGGGAGCTGATTTACTCTATCAAGGGTTCAAGCCTTGAGCAATGCTCATACTACCCATTAAATATTAGCAATTTTAATTTGTAACTTATTTTTTATATTACAATACAATACTATATATTATACTGTTATAATTTATTAATTAGCAGCAGCAAACTTCACGATGCTTGAACAAGGAGCTGTCTTCTCTTGCCTGTGTGCCAGGGAAAGCTCAGAAATGCTATCCATACACTGCTAAATCATACCAAGAGCAGCCACTGGAAGCAATGCAGTTGAGGTTATGGTCCCAGGTCCCTAGAACACTTGAGTTCACTTCGCGAACTCTTCAAAAGTCCTGTGGAGCTGCTAAGAAACTGCTATTTTAGAGCCAAGGTAAGAACAGGTTGGTTTTGTGTGTATCCTTAACCATTACCAAGATGTTCAGGTTTTTTCATGCTTGGATTTCCTTGGCTTGAATTATTATGCCTGCCATTAGGAGTCTCATAAAACTACATGAAGATTACCTGGGCTTTTCTAATTTGGAAAGTGAAACAACTCAAATTCAGAGAGAATAGTTCTTTTCCTCTGCCAGTGTTAACTGGTCCCACCTTACTTGAATTATCTGTTTGAAAAAAAAACAGGAATCGGCTGCATTTAAGTGTTAAATAGCATTTTCAATCCAATTCCAAGTGTCTAAAGGGAGCATGAATTAGGTATGAATTCCATTATTCAGTCACAATATTATTAGTGGGGGAGGAGCAAGGTTGATCACTGTTGTCAGCGTGATTATACAGCTTTCTCATTTGCCTTACCTCAGAGAACATACACAGCATGGTCTTGATCAGGTTTGTCATCTTCTCAGTGCCTTGGCCATGATGACAGTCAAAATGAATGAACAGATCGGCACTTTGAAGTGCTCATTGATATCTTGAGGTCAGATGTTTCTTGCATGTATCTGGACCATTTCCAGACACATGGGAAGCAGCAAGAGCCACAGTAGCACAAGTGTCTCTGCCAGTCCTCCTCAGCTCTACCCTGCTCCTTCTGCGAATGGCCTGTCTGGTTAACACGTACCAGAAGTCAAGGTGTAAGATTGCTAGCTTTTTTTTCAGGTAATGAAGAGCTATTACATCAAAACAGTTTGGGGGCATTGCTTAAAATGTCTTGCTGAATCTGAACTAGCTATCAAGTTATTCCTCCCACACAGAGCAGAACAGCTTGGCCCTGCTGTTTAGAGGTCCTTGCCAGCTGCAGAGACAAAAAAGGATTTTTTTCTTTTTACTTTTCCTTCTTCTATTTTCTCCTGATCTTTAACTGTGCAAGTCTGATAATGTTTGCAGCTTAGAGAAACATTAATTCAAGAGAACACCCAAACAAAAGGAATAAAGATTAAAGAAAAAAAGAAGAAAAAAAAATCAATACCGATTAGCAAGGCATGCAGATATGCAGGGCTCTTGTCAATATGAATATTCAAGAACAAATTCTGAAATCCTTGATCTGTTTCAATATTTATTTTTTCTAATTCCTGTTTTTATTCAAGCAAGTAAATCCTGAAACTGAAGAATAACATGCAGAGGAGCTGCAATTGCAAAGATGTCACAGTTCTTGTTTGGAGTAACTCACATTGTTAAGAAGAGAAGTCAATGAAAAAATGCCCAAGGAAAAACCTATGGAATGTGCTGTGCTGAGATTAAAATAGTTTATAAAATAACAACAGCTTGGGACATATGAGTTCAACTGAGGGTTTTGGCACTCCCGCCCCTCCCACCCCGCCCCCCCCCCAAAAAAAAAAAAAAAAAAAAAGAGACACTTGAGCTAACATTTTTCAGCTTTAGAGCTGGCAGTTATTTCCTGGTATGTGGGGTTGGGTCCCCCCCCGCCCCTTCTCCTTGCCATTGCAGGCTCCACAGACCAGTACATAAGACTGTCTTAAACAACCAGCGAAACCAATGGCTGCCACATTTTAGAACAGTCCCTGGGAACCCGCGTGGCTGCAGCAATAAGCCAAAAGGCAGTATCATGCCTCAAGAGAGGAAAGGTGTGCCACCAGTAAACAAACACATCCGAAGAACATTACTAATCAGCAAAGATTTTGTGCTGTTCCCATAATGAAACTCCACTGCTGTGAATTCCTCCTCAAAGCCTAGGGCTAGAATAGGTAAATTATAAATAAATTCCTGGAGAAGCATTGCCTCACGCACACCGTGTGGGTCGTTCTTCCCATTGGTTCTTTTCAGAGACTTCCAGTGCCGGGATGGAGGAGTCACCTTCTGCGAGGTGGATAAAGCCTTTCAGCTTTTAGCCAACAGTAAACTGGCTCAATTTGGCAACTTGGGTAGCTGAAAAAAACATATCTGTGAACAACCATCACGTATAATGCTACTTGGCTTCCTGGCATATTCTAACACCTCCTGCTGTCAGTGGTCTACTCAAATTGTCCACGAAAAAAAGGTTATGTTTAAAGTTTCCCATTAAAAATTTGAGGTGACGCTGCAAAGGCAGATTTCAAAACATGATGAGCCACTGTACTGCTACCTAGTATATGATTACTCCTGTTTACTTGATTTGTTCATTTACTTTATGAATTGCACGTAATAGTTTTAAATGTGTTTACAATGAAATGCAAAACCCTGACCAAAGCAGCTGTCTGAATTACTCTAACATGAAGACAGCCTTCAGATCAATCAGAGAAAAAGAAAACATAGCTCTTCTGTACATGTTTTTTGCTTTGCAGACCCCCCTGTATCCAGAAGGTCAATATAAACTCAGCAAAGGTATTACACAGCCAAAAGTAACCTACCATCAGTGCCTTGTCCTATGGTGTAGGGCTTAAGGCACCTTAACTCAAAAATTTCTAGGTAATTTGAACTGTTGAAGCAAAACATAAAAGACAGGTAATTTCAGAGATATACAGGATCCAATCCAAAAAGAGCTTTGTACATCAAAACCAGCACTTTGAAATGAACCCGTAAATAAAACGCAAGTCTGAAGCAGGTCAAGATACCATTAAGAAAGCAGGAAGTCACTAACCCATTCCAGGGGGGTCAGGGATACTTCCAAATGAACTGCAGTAACAGTTTCGAAGCGTGGCAGGGGTGGGTTGCAATTTTCACATCCAGTAATTGCATTACAAGAATGAAAGAAATTACATCTCCCTGCCCCTTCCATAATGATAGGTGACTTACAGGTATCAGGACAGAAATGTGACCGTAAAGATACATAACGCCAAACTAATATTTTGTACATTATGTATTGCATATTGAATTACCAACAATACTCATCTTCATGCGGCCTAAGAGCATCTTACTCTGTGCCTGACCCTGTCATATCCGTGTTTCAACCCCTTTCCTAACCCCAGTTCCTGGAGCAGGACAAGTCAGGATCTTCCTGAAAGACCACCTTCTCTATCCCCTTGTCCCAAAGCAGAAGCGACTATTGCTGACAGCTGCTTGTCTAAAATCTCGGTAATGGCATTTAATGAAGGAGATACCACTGCCTGTCTGTCCTGCTGCAGGGCACGGTGGGAGCAGAGCTATTCATAGGAGATGAGAAGATTTCTGCCCCCAGAGCGAAGGAGGAGCAGAGAGGAAAATGGAGGTCTGAGGTATAATCTAACTTCTTATCTGCTCACATGCGCTGGCCATCACAGGGGCATGCCTAGGAGTGGTCTGTTGGGTTGCAAATTCGTCCTACGTAGCCAAAGAATAAAGAAACATCTTTAATAGCCATCTAAAGAGGCTAATAACCAGAGTTATCTACCTTAGCACTGAAGTATGGCACTTTTATTATACATCTGGGGAGTCAGGGGGACGTTGCAAGATCGGCTTTGTTTTGTTTGCATGCCTGTGGTTTGGAAGATACGCGAATTCTGGGCAGCTGGAAACGTGGAGTATTTCCATGGAGGAATAACAAATCAAACAACCCCCCCTTTGAAATCCCAGTTCAGTCCGGAAGATATCACAACCTTTGCATAAAATGTAGGGGTGCATATTCTGTCTAATCTACAGATGAATCAGTGGCTCAGCAGGTTGCTGCTGTTTACTTATTTTACCTGTATGTGGGTTTCTAGACAGGTTAGATTGTCACAGCTGCTAGTTTGATGGACCCTTGACTGCTTAGTCTCAACAGGAGACTTCTCTGCACATACAGTCACTCCCCCACACTTTTGTCTTTTAAAGAAGTGACATTTCAGCACCTACTTTTCCAAAGTTTGTCTGGATCTTTTTCCATTGAAAGAAAAATCTTCTCAACCATAGGAAGAACTTGTACCAGAGGAAAGTTTCTGATCTTTCATAAAAAGATATTTTTTCCTGCGACTTTATTTTTTTCCACTAAGTTGTAAAGTTCTTCTGTTAAAAACATTTCTAGCATATACAGAAGTTAAAAACAATGCAGTTGCCTTTTCTTGATATAATCACGTGCTTGTATGCATGTCTCTTCCCCATAACATAAAGTTTTTCTGCTCTCTCAGACTCTTTACTTTTCACAGTTTTTCAACTTCTATTATTTCTGTTTTAGGCTGTTCCCATTCAAGCATCCAAATACCAAGCAGAACAAAATAGAATGATTATTCACAAACAAGTAGTAAAATATTCCAGGATCTGATTCCCAATTTGTGTGGAATTAGATGCAGTTGCTGAAGAGACTGCTGGGCTCAGAAAGCTCTTCAGCCACCACTTTTAAGCCTGACAGAGATCGTGAATCAGAGCCCTCAGCTGCAGCAGTTCACAGCCAGGGATATTCACGTAAACTGAAATCAATAATGATTTAAACCGAGGTACCAGGCCCTCGGCTCTGGGCATGCCACCCAGTTGGCTGCCACGACAGAGCAGGGATGAATCACTGGGACAGGAACATCTGACCCCCCCCGACCACCTCTCCATGAATCATCAGACCTCTTGAGCCTGCACCCTTGGACATCTGCCTCTTCCTGAGCTTCTCCAATGTAAACATTGTAAAATTAAACCTGAAAGGACCTGCAGCATAGCTAAATCATCGCTCTGCATCTTTTTAAAAAAAGAAAACAAATTTTGACGTGTGAAATAGTACTTTGATTCTGAAGAGACTGCTGCTGCGTACATGACATTTCCATTAGTTTGTGACTGTTCCCAGAAAATTAGGATTAGAAAGTATGACTCAAAGTTCTGAAAACATTACTCTGGAAGTACATTATATTAAAAATTCATGTGTTCAAACAATTTTGATGTTTGAGAAATTACTTTAAACAGTTTTAAATAGGCTAAGTTCTAATAAAATGCCTTTTAATACTTTAATTACTACAAATACAATGTTTAGTAACAAAACAAGGATTGTTAGCAGGGTGGAAAACTTGGTGCATTTATACTTGAAGTGCATTACTATTCTTCTCCTTGTTGGAGGAATACTTTAGACACAAATAATGCGTAGTCTACTGCAGCCTGATGAACTTGTAATTTTGAGCAATTACCTTTCTCATTTTGTAGTTGTGAAGACAGTTGAAAGAGCACGCGATTGTTTTAGGAACTTTTTTCTCAAAGCTGTTGACCCTCATCCCAGTATGAATGTCACGAAACATATGATTTGGTGAAAGCAACCATGTGAAACAGCCCCTGACCTAAAAAAAAATCTGGAGTTTGGGATAAGGGGGAAGGTTTTTCTTCTTTCTATGGCTTTGGAAGATAAAATTCAAAATCTACAAAAGGTCAAATTAATCTTTTACTCATGTGCCTGTCAAAAACATAATTCAGTATCTGCAAAGTCAGATTCAACTTTTCTATGAAGTCTTATTTCATGTATGTGGAAGTTACTTTCAACGCAAGTATTTCTGCACAATATAAAGCACACTGTAACTACTGCAGACCTGATTCTGAGGTCACACAGAGGCAATTCATCATTTATTCCATTGGACTATTTAGAATTACCGTGAGACAAATGGGTTTATCAGAATTACAGCCCCTTAGCTGCAATAAATAAAAGATGTATTCAAATCTGTGAGCACTTCCCTATTACTTAATCTTTCATTTTCATTTCCCCCAAAACTTTACCCAAATAGAAATTAAAGCACTGTGGCTGAAACCGAGAGGTTCATGAGTCCATAAAAGGCACAAGACTAATGATCTCTATGCGATGGCAAATTACACTTCTTTGTGCACATTACAATACTTTTACAAGAGTTGCTATGTAAAAAGAAAATACTGATGATCATTTAACACAGTAAGAATTCACTTAAATGAACTGCCAGAAGAACAGAACTCTTAAAATAATTGATTTTTCCCCACATCAGATGAAAAATGCATAACACTGTACAATGAAGTCCGTTTGAGCAAAAGTCATTTTCTGTCCATTAAAAGAAACATAAAATACATTGGGGTACTTAATTAGAAGTCTTAGAAGAACTGATTTGCACACCATAAATTTACAAAACACACACAAATTTAAGTAAAATACCTTAATTAATGCTTTTGCCAAATCTATAGGGCCACCCAAATATTTTATAAATGTAGAAAATTTACATCCACTACGCTTCAAATACCACCGTCTCTGAAAAATAAATTCGTAACAGTTGCTGCCTCAGTGTTTCTGCCAGCATGCTGATGCTTTACATTTGCTGAATGTATGGAGTGATTTGAAAATGACAGCTATCTCATGACAGGCAATACCAGCAGACAGCCTCTGAAAAAAAAATCTATACTGACCTCACCTCCAACCAACACCTATTGACAGTTGTCACTCAAACTGTGATATCACATAAACACTTTCCGATCTGCAGCTTAAGTTTCCATAGTAGGGCAAAATCCTGTTAACTTCTGACCCACCTCTCAGACATCCTTTCTGTTGTATTCATGTTTGCAAACCGCTGACAGGTTTTTTGAGGCAGAGCATGTACGGCTTGTGCAACACCCACACTTCCTGCCCTCCAAGTTTCTCTTCTTAAATGCTAGTCAGAAACTTGTTGCTAATCGAAGGTAAAAAAATTGGCATCTGGAAAAGACACAGGGCAATCTAGAGAAAAAAAGCCTAGAATATTGTTTGAACGTATTCTATGAAAGATCCACAGCATTTTTTCCTACCTGGTCTCTTCTACCTTCTGTTACAGATAAATCAGTTTTTCCCTGTTACCTGTGTCATTTTATTTCAATACTATGGATCGTTCCAAAATACTGTGGTGAAATACTGATGAACCACAAAACCACATCATGGATGTCACCCAGATTATAAAAAGAGATGAGGAAGCATAACATCATCTATGATTAGGGAACAGGACCTCCATATGGAGGCAGCAGGGAACGAAGCATTCTCAACGTTATCAAAAGAATGATTTATAACTGCAGCGAAGAAAAAAGTGTCCGGGTGTCAGAGCTGTTGACATAATATTGCAACGAGAGGTTTTAGAAACATGGAGCATGGGCGTGTGTTTATAACTGCATCTATCTGCCCCTGCACAAAACTTTTGGCCGTTTATAACAAACTAAGGACAGGCATACTTCAATCTCTGTCAAACATTTAAAGGAAATGGTATCTTTCTCTCTCTCCAGCACTTCAGTAACAACTGCTTGAAGCTCAATATTTCAACAAAACTACTGATGACACAGACAGGGTTATACTCAGAGACTATAATGCCTTAATCTAGCCTTTCTTATATACCTTCTCCACCCTAAAAGAGTGCATCTTGTGCTAAAAGACATGTCTCTCTTGGGCTACGTACGAAGTATACCTCTGGATGAGTAATTTCTTTGCCTTTTGCCCCCCGACCCAAATGTGGATATATTTCCTGGTTACATTTTGCATTCTGAGTCTAAATACAAAATACAGAAGAACAACAAGGAACTTCAGTCAGGTTTCTGAAGTAAATAGAAAGTTTTGTAACTGAACTTTGGTAATGCTTGTAATTCACAGGAACTGAGAAATAAGATCTGGTCTTTGTGAAACTGCAGTAGATACGGATCTAGAATGAAAGGCTGTCCTATAAAATTAGAGTTTGGAGATATGGATTTATTCTTAAGGATATATTCCTTCCTGGATGTCAGGTGCCATTTGTCACACCCTGGATTTTGCTGTCCATCAGGATATAGGTGAAAAAAAATTTTTAAACTGCTTCATAGCTCAAGGAATTTAGTCAAGAGACATTTTTATACAATAGAGAAAGAAGTCACTATCCATTAACAAAGACTAAAAGAGCCAGGCAAATCTATATTAGTGTGCATATGTACAGTGGCAGGATGAACAACACCACTTCCCTTGAAGAAGCACTGTTGCAGGGTATGCTGCATCACCGCTAAAAATATCACACACTTCTGGCCTGCCTAGTTTGATGCAAGGATGCAGAAATGCTTTCCGATTGGAAGCCAGCTAGAGAAAGGCATAATAGCAACTTCTGGATTTTGTGTACATTTAGTTCATTAATTCATTTACTCTGCTTTACTTCCAGGTTTGAAATTGCATTAAAGATGCAATACAATCCCTTTCCAGGCTCTGGTCCTGAAATTGATCCCGCATGGCCAGACTGCTGTGTCCACACTGAGCCCCATGCACTTCACCGTGGCTCCAGGCACAGCGTCATCAGTTTGCTTACACACTGCCGACCACAAGGTCAGAGCTAAAGTTCACTGACATTATGGGAGGTGCCATTAATTAAGACGCACACAAGATTTTTCCCCCCTTTTCTCCTGGAATAGCTTAGAAAGGAGGAGAACAGCTGCATGATGAAGCTGTCACAACATCCACTGACCTATTACTGAGGATCACACCTGACCTTGGGCCACCACCCACTGCTGGCCCCAGGCAGACACATCTCTTTCTTCTCCTTCCACCCCATGGGCCTCCTGCAGCTAGAAGTGAGAAACTGGTGCCAGTGCGCTGCTGTTTTATTGCATGTATTCATGTGCGCTGGGGGACCAAAATCATCCGAACTCATTTCATCTGTGAACTTTCACATCCATTGTGTCAAGAGGGTTTTCACTCTCCTAAATTCAGACGGTCACAGATGCAAGTACTCGTGTGTCTGGAAATGCCAGCCCATGGAAGTGCAAAGGCCCTTAAAGTTTAGCAAGAAAAATAAACTTGGCATTTATCTGTTTTAAGGATACCCTGGAGGTCTGTGCTGGTTGATTAATACAGCCTCTCTGAGATGTTGATGTTGAGTCTTAAAAAAACCAAAACAGAATGTGTGGCTATAAGGACAAACCTGCTTCATGCGCTCGCTGTTGGCCCACCAGTATCACCCCTGGATTCTCTGAAGCAATGTTAATACCACACAGCATCTCCCAAAAATGTGCGGAGAAAGCGATAGAACTGAGGTTGCCTACCACCAGCTGGTATATAAAGGAGGGTCTTTTACCAGTGCGTACATACTGTCTCTCTGACACAGAATTATATTTTTCTTATTCATTTATTAAGTCATGAACTACAGGCAGTAGTACACCAATGTTGAAAAGATAATTCCTAATTTCCTTTATATATATATATACACACTTTTTTTAATAGGGGCATAGATAAGAAAAACACACGCGTCTATAAATATATATTAAAACTATATAAAATATGGGACTTTTTCCAGGAGAGTCATCACATTCCGAGTGATTAATTACAAGAAACTAGAAGCCAACTGAAGAGAGACACAGAACATATCCCATACTTATTTTCCCTTCCCACCCAGTCTGGTGCTGTTAAATTAACTTTCTTAATTTAGTGCTGATTACAGATGCAAATCTGACAGTGTATAAAAATCAAAATTAGGAAGCAAATAGTAATGGTTGGGTTGGTACCAACATCAAACGGTGCCTTTAGCATCACATCTGCTTTGTGATACAAGAGGACTACCTCTGCTGGGAGAGGCATTCACGGTTGTCTTTGAAAGTAGGATGAAGATTCTCACTATCAAGGAATTTATCTACTATAAGTAAATTAAGAGCTAAAGTAGCTCCTTCCTTAGTATTGCAGGAGCCAGACATGAAATTAGGGAGATGTTAGGCCAGGTGCTGCATGACTCCACAAACCTCTTACTCAATTTTATATAGTAGGGACATGCTTTGTGAGAATTAAAGGTCTTGGTATGTCTGGCAGAAAGAAAGCGAGGGTGTAAATGAGTGATGTTTCCTAACACATCACTGTTAGTAGACACCAGGGAGACAAAAGAGTTACTTAAGCTGGAGGACAGTGTTCATATATTATGAAAGGGGTTTTGGGCCAAAAATAAATTTAGTCTGGGAACTGGAACTAAGTTTCTGAGAGTCAGAGATCTAGGAGTCCTGAGCTGTCTTCCAGTAACAGGGCAAGCAACCTGATTTTCTTTCCACCTCAGAGTGGGGTTTTATTATATTTTTAAACAGAACAATATGAAATAAGTGCCTGCAATAGTACAGGCATTGCTTTAAAACCCAGGAGCTTTCTTCTAGCCCTATATCCCTGTAAAGGGAGAAGAAGAAGGAGTATAAAATAGCACACGGGTACGACTTACCACAAGGAAACATGACTCTTGTTAACTGGCTTGACAAGAATATTGTAGTTTGGGAGACGGAAGGGCAGCAAGGGGAAGGGTTGTTGGGGGTCACATTGCTTTGCAGTCCAGGGCACGTGGTGGCCTCAAACTTTATGAACGCTTACTACCATGAGGTCTATTATCTGCCAGGCACCACTGAGGCCTGAATTATTGTATTTCAATAAAAACTGCAGCATTGGTACTTAACCCAATAACTAGATTGTTGCATTCCCTTCCCCCATTGAATTGGCATCAGCAAAGAAATGGAAAGCAAGACAGCTACCCCCATCCTTCCCCATTGGTAGACACATATATATGGCAGGTCTCTGCTCAGACAGGCCAGGGACAGACTAAGTTCAATTGGCAATGAACACTGCCTAAGAATGCACAGCCACAAACCACAGAATTCTCCATGCCAGATGCAAAGGACAAAATTCAGCCTGATAGTAGTTATAGTGGAGACATAACACTGGGGGGATGGGGAGAGGAGTTAACGAAACCCCAGAAATTAAAAGAAAAAAAAAAATACTCCTCAATAAACTAACAGCGTGCTGTAGAATACCTAGAAAAAAGAAAAAAAACCACAACCCAAACCATGCCGCTTACAAATGCCTCTATGAAAGTGAACTCATTACTCATTTATATATGAAGTGAAAAATATTAAGATAAATGATGCTATTTACTGGCATGATGCACCTAACATCAAAACAGATGTGTATTTTCAATGTTGGGTGCGTTAAACACATTATCCAACTTTCAAAATACAATAAGTGATTTATGTTAGAGCTTGAACATGCCAAAACAGCAACTAAAAACACAATAGAAAAAAAAAAAAAAACAGAGCAGATCAGCATAGCTAAGACAAAGCCAATAAGGAAGCTTAGAATTAACCAGAAACCGGAAACCAAAGCTTAAATAAATCCTTGCTTTTAGATATTTTATGCAAAATCGATTTTTGTTTGTAGTCATTGGCAATGTTTTCTAGGATTTGATCTGTGGTGCTGCTACTCAGAGACACAAACATCTTTACCAACCAAAGAAAAAAAACCAAAATGTTTACAGTTTTTGTACTTTACCAGAGGGTCCAGCACAAGAGTATATTTTCTGAACAATACATCAGCCAAGATTTCTGGATCTGAGCAGAGGGTTTTCCAACCTTAGATTTTCCATATTAAAGCAAAAGAACCATTCCCTCACAACATGTCCCAAAGGGGATACACATTTCTCCCATGGCTAGGAGCAGCAAAGACGACAACCAGGTTTCTAAAAAGGCTTCCTTAAATTTGACTAAAAGATAAATAAGAAAAAATCCCCAGCCAGCCTGCTTACCTTAATAACCTTGTCAAAAAAAGAGGCTTGTCACAGCTCAGTTAAGACATCCGAGTGCACAAGGGATTATCTGTGGTGTGATGGCTCACTCCGAAGAAACTGGAAGAGAGCCTTGATTAGAAACTTAGCTGCTTGCAGTGGGGTGGCTCCACCCTGGATGTCTCAATTCGATCGGAAGGGCTTTCCTTCCTTGTTAAACAGCATGAACTTCCCTTTAACAGGCAGCACCTGACCAGGATGAAGAAACACATGTTGAAGTTTTTATACATTTATCTCCCAATCAGTGCTGAAGGATCTCAAGTGATTTCACTGGCACAACAGCCACCTGACAGTGAGACCAATTAGGTGCTACACACACCATATGCTAGAAATATAGATGGTGGGGGCCTGCATGTAACGTATGGGCGGAGAGTAACCTCAAGGGTGAGCTCCGTCCCACCATGAGGAGCGGGCTGGGAGCAGAGCCTGGGGCTGCGCGTGCTGTTACAGATAATGGCTGCAGGGTGGGAGGTCTCCGTGCCTGCCTTCTGAGGGCTGGGCAGGGAAAGGAATTTGCTTGGAAAGGGCTTAACCACTGTTTGTATGCTCCATTAAGGCACTGAGGTAAAAAGAAGGGGGTTTAAAACAAGCTAGGGACCACTGGAATACTGTGGGGATCTGGAGAGAGCTCATCATGGCATATAGTAATAGCACCATCACCTTCAATGTGCAAGAGTTGTCCTGAGTTTACAAACTCCACACTCAGTGATATTAATAATCTGAGTTTGTTTTTAAGACGTGAAGCTAGAAGACTGCCAATATTCAGGAAACAGTTCCAAGAAAAATTTGCTTCATTAGCCATGGATTTGAGGCCCCCTCTGAGAACATATCATCACCTCGGGGCTTCGGAGAGGCAGACTGGGTGAGAGCGGAGGAATGTTCACCAGCTGGACCACCAAAACACGCAGCAGGTGGTCAGGAAGTAGCTTGCTGAAGGTGCAGCTGCTTGGCTCTGCCAAAGGCGAAGCGGCGTCCTGGGATGGCGAGCAGGGAAGGAGCCGCTGCGGGAGGGCAGAGCCTGCAGGCGCCAGCCCGGCCTTCGCCATCAGGACATGTCCTTGGGCTCTTCCCTGAGGGGCTGTGCAGTCGCCCCGCAGGGCACTGCCACCGGGCACGTGTTCTCTGGGAAATGCTGCCTCCTCTTGCTTCAGGTGGGGAGTAAATAAATTACTTCAGCCCCGTGTGATGAGCTGTACTGTCTATTAAGCCTTCCACCACTTGCAGCTGTGTGGAGGCTGGGTACGAGCCAACGGCCCTCACGGCCTCTCGCATTGCCTTGCCCGCAGGAGAGGGCCTCGAGCGGAGTGGCGGTTTGCGCAGCACGACCCACCGCTCGGGCACCTTTTCCCTCATAAGGCTGAAGCAGCTCTTAAAAACTTGGGGTCGCTTTGTGGTGCATTACATTCCTGCACTCTCTGCTGAGACTTTGGAAAATGTCAAGATGCCAGTGACCTCGCTCAGGGCTGATACTCACAGGTGTTTGTTTTCTACTGCTCCTTTGCAGCAGGAATTCTTCTCCCCACGGTATGCCTAACACCCAAGGCATGACAGCGAGCACGAGTCAGCAAGAAACCTCTGCTGTCCCACAGAATAAGAAACAGATTCAGGCTTATTCGTTCTTCTGGGAATCATGGAAGTGGCTGTGGAATGGGAAGACCTGCTGCTCCCATGCCTGCTCTTACCTGAAAGAAACCAATGTCTCTGTCGCTGCTTTCATAAACACACAGACCAGGGTAGGGTCTGGAAATAGAGCTGGACCAGTGAAAGACTACTGGTCAATAAGGTTGAGCACAACTTTTGTACAATTTAGAAAATAAAGATTTTGATCGCTTCCTCATGAACGCGTTTATGCGTGCTCTCAACTGCCTCACATAAAAACATGAGGGGAAAAACCAAACCCAAATTATTCTAGCTACTCCTTCAGATTTTAAAAGGTGATATTACGAGTGTCCTCATAAATTTACAATTGTAAAGGCAATCAGATGTGGGAGTGTTGGAGACCACATGAAATCTTTGGTGTTTAGACAGGAACAAGGAAGTTTGAGATAAACTTACAGGAGACAAGACTGGCTAGAGACAAGACTAGTTAGCGTTATTTGTCAATGTTGCTGCTCAGTGTCAGCTGAACAGAACCATAGAATTATTTAGGTTGGAAAAGACCTTAAGAGCATTGTGTTCAACTGTAAACCTAGCACTGCCAAGTCCACCACAAAACCATGTCCGTAAGTGCCACATCTACACATCTGTTAAATACCTCCAGGGATGGTGATTCAACCACTTCTCCTGGCAGCCTGTTCCAGTGCTTGACAACCCTTTCAGTGAAGAAATTTTTCCTGTAGGTGTAGAAGAACATATTCCATCTCTATGGCCAGCTTTTAATTGCTGCCATTCACCCTCCAGGGTTCAGCAGAGAGAATGTGTTGTTAAAATGTGTAAAAAGTCAGCTTAATATTTTCTATCCAAATATATATATAAAAAACATTTTTCTTGTAATGTTTTAAACTCATTCTTTCGTCTTAAAGATCAGGCTGGGAGTTATATTGCCTTGGGGCCAGCAATATACCTTGGGGTCAGCAGAGGCATTTTTAGCAGGATATTTTGAAATTCTGTCTGGGGCAGGGTGCGGGAGAGGGGTAAGAAAACCCTAACAAACCCTTAAAATTAGTTGACAGCATTCAGAAAACATTGTAAAATGCACCTCTTCAAGCAGACCTTTGAAAACCTGTCTATTATTCATGAATATTTGAGCCAGGCTTTGCAGAGCAGGTGGAGCCCTGAAAGAATTCTCTTTTAATGCAGAAAGATTTGTCAGACTTCTCAGTCAAATCCTTTATGTTGCCAAGCATAGTGAGCCAGGTCATGCAGAAATCTGTAACAGATGAGCTAGATGTAACATATGTATTACAGAATTTTGTGTACAACTGGCTTTTGATTTGTTCTGTGTTAACAAGTTTCATTCTCCTGCAATTTTACAACTAACATGAAGAAAATTTTTAAACTGATTCATTCTTCCATCCTTCCCCATCACGTTCATAAACATGTTTTCCTCATTTCAGATTTCACCTTATTTCACCCTCAGTCCCACAAACAAGTCCATAGACACTAGGCTTTCAGGATGCATGATATATGCCAGTGAGGAGAATGAGTCTATATCCATATCCATATAAATGTTGTAAGGATCACAAAATATTCACTAAAACCATAAAATGCAATGGACAAATCAGTGCTAATGAATTCTTTGAGTGTCCTACTACATTTGAAATATTGACTGTTGTAAACTTGTGTTACTCTTATTCAGAATATTTATTTCTATTAAAGTCTTTCTGTATGTGTTATGGAATAAAATCCACCCTTATCCTTAGTAACATTTACACCTCCTTAGCTGTGTGTGCAAGTTCACACCTCGGTGAGGAATAGGGTGAAACATGGAAACTTTCCATCTCTGCAGCTGCTACTAGCTGACATGGCAGTAAGGCAGATTGCTGAGAGGACAGTGGTACATCTGCTTTCCTGTTTATGGCAATGAACCAGACTCTCTCCATAGTTTAAACTTCCTTGTGCTGCTTGTGTAGTGCAAAGGGATGCGAATAAGGCCACAGATAACTTATAAAGAACTAATATTTTGGAGGGAAGAAAGAAATAAACACTCACTTAAGCGTGCCAGACTTGAGTTCCTTTCATGTGGTGCCTTCCCTTATTTATATCATGCGATGAAGGGTAAATTTTGGGAATAGTGGAGCACTGCTATGACCATCCACTAACGGCCTATTCCAAAATCACAGTTTAGCACAACTTGGTAATTACTGTTATCCACAGAAGGGAGTGAAATGCCTTTAAAATGGCTCCTAAGACGATATTGAAGGGAGCCCTTGCGCAGGAAGGAATTTAATCCCAAAGCTTTGAAAAGGAAAAAGACAAAACCTTTGATCTTGATCATTTGCTACGGCCTGAGCTCACAGCTCAGGGCAGAAACATTGGCCTCTGTTATCTTCAGAGCCTGGGATGGCTGCATGCCAAGCAAGACCTCGGCAGTCCAAGCATAAGGACGGCTCTAAATAACACTGGCTACCAACAGCCCAGAGGGCAGGAGTGCAAGAGCTGGGAATGAAGTGGGGCAAGTGGTACTATTGCCATGCATCCTATTTTGGCAGCAAAATGAGGTGTTGATTTTGAGAATGCCATCTCTGTCTCTTGAAATAATATAATCCTCTTGTTTCCTGCTGCACCAGTTTTAAGGTCGCTTTGGTCTTCTGGGGCAGTATAAAGCTGCTGTACATCCACAGGGGAAAATCTTTGCTTCTCCTCTTAGAGCAAAGCTTGACTGTCTGAGATGTTGTAGAAAGGAACACGAATCTCAGTAACCCTCTGAAAACGCGGTATACACAAATAATCTTTGTGCCTGCAATTCTCTCCTGGCCTGGATGCCAAGGCAATTTTTAATCAGGATTTGGCTCTGAGTGCGTGTTTCCATGAAACGCTTACAATCTTCTTTTCCAGCCCCCACAATAATACCTACGTGCACACAAATAATAAAGTCCCGTGTACAAATATGCAGAGCCACATGCCAGTTCTTCAGCTTTCCAGCCCTTCGAAGGGCTCCAGCAGAGCGGCATTAGAGAAGGGGCAGGAGGGGAGCTAAGGCACTGACACCCAGAGCAAGCAGCATGGAAGAGCATGTCGCACCGCTTTGTCAGGTCAGGTCTTTACTCTGGCACTGAAGAGAGAGCTATAGACTGACAGAAAGTGTTTATTACCCGGACAGCAAGAAGAACACGGTGAAAGGATCAAGGCCTGTTAAAGCAGGATATAGCTGTCCCCAGAGAACTTGATCCTGGCCAACGGGCTTTGGCAAAGAACAGTTCACATGCAATAGCTGTGTTTTGCTGTGGACGATTGCCTAAATCCCAGCTTAAAGTAGTGAAGGGCTCCGCGCCCCCTCACATGATGGTATCTCAGTCTGATAAGCCTAGGAAAGAGGGATGCAAAAATAATTAAACATTAGGTTTTATCTGTTTTTTGAAACTTCTATTTTCATTACAAAAAGAAATACATAAGGCAATGGATGGACATCACCTCTTTGCTTCTTTAAGGTTGGAACAAAATTTTGGGAGATGGTGGGGGGAGAAAAAGGCATGCAGGAATGAGGAAGAGAAAGCTGCAAAATGTAGATCTTTCATCTTAAAATTAAGATGACTAATGATAAGGACTACCAAGAGATCGTGCAATATTTTAATAAATAAATACCATTCACTGATTTTGCAAAAACTGGCATTATACTTTAAAAGAAATGAGTAATAAGAAATAATTCAGGTAATATTACAGGGTTTTTCTCTACAAGAAAAATAAAATGATAGAATGTTTCCATGCAGGAAAATACAACCTTGAAAAATGAGTGTTTGTCTCTTGGGGGGGGGGGGGGGGGGGGATGCAAAACATGAATTAAGAGGATCAGGAAGTGGAAGCATCCACATGAACAGAACCGACCATCACAGGGATAAAGCTACCTGGGAGGCTCCAAAAGGTAACTGACTCTGTGCAGCTCAGTCACTTACTGGTGCAAAGTCTTTGTGACCAGAAAGCCCTTTGACATTAACAATTCTACTGGGCAGTGACAGTGACATCAAGTGGATACATTAGTGAATTAAACAACTGAGTTACTCTGATACAGGAGATACTGTATTTTAATAATGGTTCATCTGAAAAGTGCTTATACCATAAGACAGATTGAAAAGTGACCTGCCCTTTGAGAGACTTTTTGTGTTCGTCTATACAGCATCCCCTCCCTGCCTCTTCATATGGAGAGTAACTCCCACTTTATTTATTTGAACGGAGGAAGGGGGAAATTCTCCAGGGAGGCTGAGAAAAAAGTAAAAAAAATCAGAAGCTTCATCCTTCCAGATACAAATAGCAACAGTTCATGAATGCAGAATTAGTTCAGGAAAACTCACATGCATAAAACAGGGTTGCCCCAGGCTGTTTTAACTTCTCCACAACAATGCTGTAGTAGCTATTTAGTTATCCAGTAATGCCAAGCAACTGCTGATGACTTCATTATCCACAAAGTATGCATGCATGCACCCCAAATGAGTCCACTGCAAATGTACTCGCATCATTAAATTTAGAGTAAGGCACCAAAGCATTTTTAAAACACATTGGAACTCTTTAGTGAAAAGACTTTTTCTTCCCTATGTGGGTAAAAATATTCAAATGGAAAACCTTTGGCATAGTTTTATTCTAAGAAAAAACCATGCCATTTTCACCATGAAATTGCTGGCAGGGTCCCTTCTATCTTCGTCTGCCAACACCCCTGTTTCAACTGTGTACTCCCATGTGACCAATACTCCCATTTCAGCATAAGTGCCTGCCACTCACTGGGACCTTTTTTTATTAGGACATTTTATTAGAGGATTTGTACTGCTTACTCAGCACCGCTGGAGTAGCGCCTTGCAAATGAAATCAAGAAGGATGGTCAAGTATGTGGAATACCCACCCTCTCCTTTGGGAGTTAAAAACAGGTTTGCATTTTGTCTTGCTTATTTCTCAGTCAGCTCTCACTGCAAGGGATAACTAGGTGTTTTTAATCCAGGTTAGCTAGTGACACAACCTTTGATAACATGGCCCAGTAAAAGGTAGTCCAGATGTCAGTAAAACTTCTTTTGTATCGTCTCCATAGTCTACGGCTAACCACCAAGTAGACAATGTGTGAAAATCACTTTGAAGTAAGTGGATAGAAGTCTACAGGAATGCAAAATCTTGCATTAGAGTAAGGTTTCCTCATGTTGCCCCCATGGCAGGTGTGGCAGCAATGAGCTGCGCTGCTGGGCACCGGCATTCTCCAGGTATAAAACACCTCCAGGGACTCTTGCCCTGCCCAGGTTTTACAGGGGAGCCAGGGTGATGTCCACTAGCTCCGTCTAACACCTGCTAGAGCTGTCACTAGGACAAGGTTATTTCTTTGGCACAAGCTGAGAGGATTTAGGACTTTCCCCTAACAGTGAATCTTTTCTCTTCAGTCTTCTCTGAGGTACAAAACAAACTCCTCTTGGAGAGTCACTGGAGAAGAGGTTTTCCCCACTTGTTCAAGTTGCGCTATGCAACTAGGGTGGTTCCCAGTTTTGCTCCCTTTTTGGATGAGAACACAAAAACCCCAGGAGATGAGAGGATCAAAGGTGGCAGGCTCTTACCTCTTGCTTTGTTCAGGGCCATGACGGCTCTTTCCCTCACCTTTCATCCTTAGAAATAGCATTCCCTCAGACTGTACACCTGCTGTAAAAGAAAAAAATGTCTTTCTTTTCTTTCTATATGAGCACCTGCATGGACATCCCCTGTCTCCTCAGAGAGGCCTGGGTTGCTCATCGCAGAGGTGCCCAGGCTTTGCTGAAGCAAAGTGGCTGTGCTGAAGATCAACAGGATAGCTAAGCATAGTAACACCCTCTCTCTGCTTCAGCTTCCAAGACCAATCATCTTCTGTTCCCCAATAAATGCCGAGATGAAATTAGGAATATATTTAATAAAAACACTTTTATAACTTACTGCGAATGTAGCTTTGGTGTAGATGCGTAAGTGAAAGTGGGAGTTTCCTTCATTTCCTTCATCACTTCAGAAAAAACTTTAGAGAAGCTTACAGTAGCTCTTATCTTACTGTTGACCGGTACCTTGTAAAGGAATTATTTTTGAAAGGGCATGGAGAAAAATAGAAGGCAAATACTGCTGTTAAGTAATCTAAGATTTCTTGCTTTCTGAACACTTTGGGTTTCGGGGGCGGGGGGAAGGAAAAAAAACCACCCAACCCCAAACCCCAGATTAAACAGCCCCAGGACAAACTCTCTATTTTCTCTTGTAGAACTGTAAACCATTTGCTCGAATGCTTTAAAGACCACGGCTAACTTTCTCCTATTCAAATCTAGATGAACAAACTTTCTTCCCTGCAAAACCATTGTAATGTGCTCAGGCAAGGAAAATGTTGAAAAGCCAGGACATTTGAATAGCTTCCATATAACTGAAGAATAATTAGCATGTAGGTAAATACTAATTCTAAAGAGTGTGCTAATGCAATGTAAACTTGCCTGAGATCTGCATTTTGTAGTACAGATTTCATGTCAATGTCAAAAAAAGAATAATGCCTAACAATTAGAGTTTGTGATGCTGTCACTAGGAGGAAAGGATTTCATTGCATGTCTACAGGGATTGTCTTATGAGGCCATTTGGATGCAAGATTGTGATGGCAAAACTATTCCACTGTATGTCTAGACCCTATGACTATTGCATTACAATGCTGTTAGGGTGCTGGGGCATAAAGATTTTACTACAATCATTCTGAAGCTATGTCCAAATAGGATGATCTCAGTGTAGCTTGTTTTCCCAATACATTTCTTAAAAACAGACAAAAAGAACCAAAAATCTAAAATCAATATTGAAGGTTGTTAAGGTTTGGGAAGAGCACTCCACTTTAGTAAGGCACATAAGCTCAGACTCTTCCATATTATTATAGCACCAGTTGGTTCATGAGACCATGGGATGCGATGCGTATAGTTGGAATGGAGAACCCTAATTTACAAGATATTCTAAATTTTCTATTTTTGAGATACTTCGGCATTTGAACTTACATAGCTCTGCTATTTCTAGAGCTCCTGGAGGGAATACCATACATATTCTCAAAATCTTTCTCAGATGTCAAATGTTTAATAATTTCTATTAGCTGCTTTAATGCTCTATTCATACAGGGTTAAAGCTGACTGATGGGGTCGCGTACACTTTTAGAATATCCAACACATATGTATTTACATTTTTAAAGATAAAAAATGTGAAGTTATAGTACATATCATCCCTGCTTTAAAGCCTTAACTCTGCCCCCAGACTTAAGAGCAGTAGGGCTAATGGGAAGTGTATGTATGCTGCAGCCATGGCACGTGTCTGACATACCATCCCCTTGGCAACCCTTTGTCTCATTTATCTTCTTGAATGCTCAGCTAACCTTCTCTATGTTATAGGCAGCTGCTCTGATTGGCACAGATGTTAATTAAACTAGGTAGTAACAGTACACACACTGAAAAGGCGGCCCTCGGCACTAAAAGAGATCCAAGTCCCCCCACCCACCCCACTGCCATGCTCAGTTATGTGCTTTGTGCAAAGAGTGAAGCAAAATAATCTTATCCATTTCCCTGATCTTTGTAACAGTCTATAACATACCTGATGATGGCAGAATCAGGGACAGGTCAAGCATCAACTGGTGGCAACAGGTAGCAAATGGAAGGTACCAGAGAGTGGGAGACATGGATGAAACATTGTTAATCACTAATCTTAACCTAAACTCAATTTTGGTTTTCTCTGCCCATGGTTAGCAATTTTTTCTCCATTTGAGCACTGCATCCTGCAATGTTGCATGTTGTCAAGTTGGTTGAGTACTTTTCAGCGTGAAATATGGCATGAGATAAAGTCAGAATTAAAACTGCAAGAAATAGGCTAAAACATACTTTGGCTCTATTTGCTTTTCTTAAATTTTGCAACTGATATTCTGGAAGGTTTTAAAGTATCCCTCTCCTAGAAATTTTCACAGTGACTTTCCTTGCTATTAAAGAAAGTCACAGCTATATGACAGTCATAACATTGGGAAAGCCAAATCAAGGTTTTCTCTGAAAATCCCATTGCCAAGACTGTTAACACCCCTTCACAGAACGCTGCCAAGGGCAGGATGGACTCCCAGGACAGTGCTGATACTTGAATCCAGTTGGACAGAGTACTTTTTAAAGCCATATGCTTACCGCAACTTCAGTAAGTCCCTGTCCAATGTTCTGATCTGTACTAGAACACTGGTCTTCCTGCAAACTACTTAAATGGCTCTCTCTGCTGGGCACCTTCCATCCAGCTGTGTTGCAGATACAATGTGAACCTTGAATTTTGAAAATTCTGACTGCCCCAGAAAGTCAATGAAGATTAGGTACCAGATAAGTGATTGAAAACAGGTATATCAGTTTAGGATTGGATCTGTTGTTGAACTTCAAATGTTCATGGCAAAGAGAAAAGAAAAAAAAAATGATTCTTGGGTTCACCTATCACTTTGAGGATGCCATGAGGATTCCTTTCTCAGATGGATCACTGAGATCCATTTTTACTTCAGATCTGAGTAAGCATAAAGATTTTTCAGAACTGAGAAAATCTGTGGATTGTGTGCTTCAATAAAAATGGTTTGATATGAGAGAGGGATTGTATTTGACACCATTTTTACCAACTGATTTAGATTCACTGGGTTCCAGATAAGGTTCAAAGTAAGATCAGAAATTCAGAAATTGGCCTATTGATGTTTAAAAAGATACTCCAAGTTTGAAAATGTCTGGTCCAGACCCGCCTACAACCAAAACTGTATACTGCTTTGTGAGCAATGAACAAAGATTCTCTGTACTCGTAGGTAAGAAATTACCTGCTGACAGCTCTGCAGGCACTGGTCAGCCTTCCTTCTCTTCAGTCCTCTCACTCAGTTCTGTAGGGCACTGTAGCTCCAAAAGTGCTCTCTTTCCCATGATATGCAACCTGAATATTTAAGGCTCTTAAAAGGTCTCAGAGGATATTACCTGGCTCAAGTCATTACTCCTCTCCCCAGCCAACATGCTGCTTAAGAACTTTATGCTCTGTTTGCCTTAATACTCCTTGCTGGTTCAGTTAGACATGGTGTGCTTTCCCTTTCCTTCTCCTACCAGTTGTAATTTCAAATGCATCAGAATATGACCCAGTTTTATTGTAACAGTGTACTGTTTGCTGCACACGGAGTAGGTAGGAAGCTCCTCTAAGCTCCGTGTCTTTTTGAGTCATGGGAATCATATGGTTAGTCTCACACATCCTGTGCCAAGCTTGTACGAACTGAACTTCTGTCAAAGTAGAGAAACACTCCTGTCATTATAGTATTTAAAGGAAAACCTTTGGCTTTGCGTGCCTTTGGAGAGCCTGCTCTTGAAGTGCAAACATTATATAGGTAGAACTGAATATCAGATCTTTCTATTTCCAAAAATTATTAATAATAAAAATATCCTTCTATCTTCCTGAAACACTGCTTTGCCAAGACTTTCCTGATCAATAACCATGCTCCTATACTATTATTCCATTTAGTGCTATCACCATACACTTTCTATAGCTGGTGAAACTGTTCAGTTCAATTTCATGGTTTCACATTCTGCAAACAGAACACAGAAGAAAAAAGGAAGACACTATCTAGGAGGTGAAGCAAAAACTGAAGCCCAGTCAGTACATATCAGATCTTCATAATCAATATGTTTCAGCTCCACTGGTAAAGAGCTTAAATCACTTCTCCCTATTTAGTTGCCAGAAAAATCTCAATGTTCTTGTACTAAATATAATATATATACATATATATTATTTTATTTTATTGAATGGGTTCCAAAACCAGACCATCAGCTCTAAGAAGTGCTTGTTAATACCTCCATCATATGACAGCATTTGGATGAAAAATTTGGATGCCATGTAGTTTGGACTACCTTTTTTTGTCCCAGGCAACAGCTAAGAATTTTACTGCAGTATTAAGAAATTTTAATCATTGTTAAAAGGTTCCTTAATGACTATAATAAAGGACAATATTTTATTGATGTCAGCAACTAGCAGTTAACTTATGCAGTACTACTTTTTAATCTTCTGGTTTGCTGTGTTCTTCTTATATATCTTTGCGTCAATTCTTAGAGCAAAACCTTCTGGTGCATCTTGGCTGTGACAACAGATTTACTAACAGTGCTAAGGAAGTTAGTGTTGAATTCAGTTAATGAAGTAAGTGCTGTCTCTCCAGTGTATGTTAATTTTGCATGCTCTTTCCATGCTCATCTTCATTTACATTGGGAAGGCTGTCTATGAAGCTGTCCAACAGCTCGCCTAGGCTGGAAATGCAGTCTCATTGTTCATGCCACAGTCATTTTTCCAAGTCATCAGCAGAAGGTCCAAAATCTGATTCACAGGTAAAGAAGACATTCCAGGCTTAGACACCCAGTCCATTTGATTGTCATCTATTTTGGTAACAGAAATTCAAGCAGCTGTTTGTTACTATCTGATGCTCTTTCCTTAATATCTGTAGAAGTGCCTATGATGATCTGTCAGGACATCCTGAAAGACTACAAGGAGAAAGGCAGAAAGTCTTTGAAAAACTGTAAAAAGATAGAATTAAGTAAGCAATATTTTTCCTGAATACACCCACACTGTACAGAAATGAGATGTGGCTGGGGTTCTAATATATTTACATTTCTGATTTACTGTACGACCTTGGGCAAGTCACTCATTCTTTTTGCGCCTCTGTTTTTGTATCTGCATTACAGAAATAGTAATTACATTTTCTGCTTCACACGGTTCTTCTGAGGCTTATTTAGTGTTATCAATACACTGTGCTTCTACAAAACAGTGGAATTATAACAAATATTGCAATCTAGAATGACCACTGACAATAACAAATTCAGAACCAGTTCTTAAAGCAGTTCTTATTTCTGCCCCCAAGATTCCAGCCATCTATCTGATAGAAAAATCTCTTAAAGGATTGTATTATCAATGAAAGGCAGTAGTATCAAAGCCCCAGGGTTGCTCTGGCCTCTAAATGCTATTGTAAGAACATAAAGGTGAAAGAGATGCATGGCTGGAGCAATCCTCATTAACTGCACAAGAAGGAATTAACAGTTAGGGAGAAAGTCTAATGCATTCACTGGCTCCCCTGACTGGGCTGGCTGTTGCACAGCAGAGAACAGCCCATTGAAAATCACACTGCCATCTCACACTGCTCCTTGCAGAATGCTGGAATCCCGTTTGACTACTTCATTGCTTCCCCTGGTCGAACGTGGAGCCACGTCTTGCACACGGAAGGTGAAAGATAGAGAGGACAGAGGCATGAAGGCTTCCTACACAGAAGTCCAGCAGTTTCTTGCAGCTTATTACCAGACCTCCCAGGTCTTTACAGAGACTAGGAGACCGCGAATTAACAGGAGCAATTAATTAGTCACACGTAAGCTGCTGGACTCAGTCTGGGGGAGTGGAGAGGACGACAGTCCACGAGGTCAGAATCGAGCCTTAATGAGCCTTTCTGGCCTCAAACCCTGTGACTATTCAATTAGGCGTGAGACCTTGTTGTGCGCCAAAAGGCCTTTCGCCACAGCCTCCGGTGCCGTAGCTCAGCCTTGCTCTGCACAGCACTTTGTGCCAAGCCACAGACCTTGCCCTGGAAGTCTGGGCCCTCGTTAAACGCCGGGCAGTTGGGCTGCTCTGGATCTCAGCCCTGAAACGAGGGCAAGCAAGTGACAGCCCAGCATAACTGCAGCCGCTCTTCACTTCGGTCTTGCCTTTAAGGGCATTTTGTTTTGTCGTCTTAAATTACAATAAAATTGCAGTCAGCTGGGTAAACCCAAAGGACCGCGTTGTACTTCGCTGGCTTCTGCCATTCACCGAGTTTTCTCTCATTGAATCTCCTACACACCTATGGTTATTCAAAAACGCTTAAACACTATAATGTTCAACTGAAGGGGGGAATTTTGTGTTTTAAGAAAAATAACCAATTTCTTTTTCATATCCATTTGCTCTTTAAACCTGCCTTACAAATCTCCTTTAAAATGATCCCATTTTAAGTGATTAATTTTCCATGAGAAGATGCTAACACCAGGACAGTGCAAAAATAAATATCAGAAAAGAGCAAGCAAAAGGGAATGTTGTCACATACTGACTACAGGGAAACAGTGCAAAACATCTAATCACGGCAGTGCCAGGAAACTTGAACCTGTCCAAAAGGATCCAGTGCTCTCAATGTTTAATTGCTGTTGATGGCTGCTGGTCAGTCATGCATGACAATGTGTGTGTCACGCTGCTTCCTGCCTATGTTCATTCCTGTCAGCCTTCACTCCAGGTGATGAGTACTGCTTCTCTGACCAGGGGAGAGAGAGAAAGGGAAAAAAAAAGGAGCCCTCACAGACACAAAGCAACATGTACCCAAATAACCCAAGCCACAGGAACAGAGCACCAAAAAGGCACAGCGAACCCCAGCTTTATTCAACCCCTCTACCCTTCCTCATTTAGACTAAAAAAAAACCACCCCAAAATGTAGCATCTGTGACCAACAGTATTCCAACTGGCAAGGCTCAAGTCTCCTGTTTGCCTGATTATACATTTGAACACATGCTTGGGGCTGCATGGAGCAATTTGAATTACAATCGAGTAGCAATGAACATTATCATTTTTGGTGAACTGGGGCTTTAAAAACCTCCTCCTTGAGCTAATAAGAAAGAGATAGTGGGAAATGTAGGAGATATGACTTAAAAGGTCTAGAAATTGTATAACAGCTTTCCACCATTTTCTTAAAGTGACTGTTTAATGGTTTATGTATCTGGGCCCAGATTCAGCAAAGCACTTAAGCATGCATTTAACTTTAAGTATGTGAATGATCTCATCCTTATTCAGCAAAACCCTTAAATAAATGCTTAATTTTAAGCCTATGCTTAGCTGCTTTGCTGTAGCAGGGCCTTGTCATACACTTCTGCATCCTGTTATGTCTGTAATATAATTAGAAGGAGTGCTCCTCTTTTACCTCCCCCATCACTGTCTTTTCAAAACAAAGATCATTATTCCACTGTTGTTTAACTTCATTCTACTTTGGGCAAAACCAATGCCTCAGCATCATTACATTTCTTAAACATCCAGGACATATCTGCTCATTCACGTTTCACTTCAGATCCACCTGCGGGCAAGGGGAGTCCTGCCACTGTCCTCAAGCGGGAGCCAGGTGGGGCTTTCGGTCAGTACCACGCTCGGAATCTGTTGCAGTAATACATGAACTGAGTTGTGTAAGAATGGGAAAGCCAGTGCAACAGGGAGACCTGTCTGCAACAAAAGCATGGTAACAAGGCTGCAGCTGTTTCAAAACCAATTCTACTTTAGCTGCAGTCAGGATACTTTGAGGAAGGAACAAACCCATCATTTCTGGACCACCACATTTTAAGCAATTAGGACACAGAATATGACGTTAGTTTCGATGATGTAATTGTTTTATGGTCATTTAGTTATTCTGGCTGTGTACCGTCTTCATTCATCTCTCCAATAAGTTGGAATTGAAGGTAGAATACAAAGCAGGGAAACGAGGTTGTTTCACATGATTTTCTGGCTCATTTGAAGATGTCCCTATTACAACTGCCACCCTTTTCCCTCTCCATCCTATTGCAATTGCCCCCCTTTCCCCTTTCCATATCCCCACCCACCCACCAGTGAGAGTCAGGAAGGTAGCTCAGTTTCACTGATGGGACTCATCATTCAAGGATGATGATGAGAATCATGTTTAAGCAGCAATACACAGATACACACCGAGAAATGTTGTCTGGGGGACCAGTCCACTTTGTCTTTCCTGAATGGGCTTTTGCTGGCTTTAATATTTGGAACCACTTGACTTCCTCTTACATCACTGAAGAGAGTCTATGGGTTTTAAAATTATTATTATTACTACTACTACAAAAGAGATGATATGGACTAAGAGAGTAATAGGTGTACAAGGAAGAATAACTCTACTCGATTTATGTTATTTAACATATGTGCTCATTCCTTTTTACCACAGATTGAAAAGCAGTAGCAAAATAACTCTATAAAGAAGTCCTGCGGTACATTCAAGTGTCACATTATCTACATTTGGAAGTGCCATGGAAGGAAAATAAAAACATAAATAAGTAGTTTTGCAAGAACAGAACTAATGAAGCCCTGCTTCCTACTGTTTTGTGCCCCATAATTAATTGTGAGCTACAGTTGAAGCTTTTCCCATGGGTGGGGCACATATGGTGCACCTCTCACACTCTCTGAGAAATATATATACACACACACACACACACAGAGTGTGGATTCTTTACAGTTAATAATGCATGAACTCACTCTGCAGTCTTGTCGTTAGGCAGGGTCCTTATTGGGTGTCTTTTCTTCACCATCCTCCTCCATCCATCCTTCCTTCTGCAAAAAGTAGATGATTTTTTTTTTTTTAAATCTTAAAAATATTTCTGTCAAATCTGGCTGAAAACATTAAATAGATTAAAACCTGATTAGGTTAAAATACACACATGCATATACACAAACGTGCAAACTGTGTGATTGAATAAGCCTTACATCTTTATGAAAGGTGGCTCCAAACTGTATACAATACCAGCAGGCAAGTCTTTTCATAACATTTAAAAGCAAAGGGAAAATACTATTGTTTAATGCCTTGTCCTTTTTAGACATCTAATGTTATAAAAAAGAAGTCACCAAAACTCATGAGAACTGTGATATAGATAAGCCACACGTGCTCACAGAGGGCTGACAAGCTCGCTGCCAGGGTGGGAACATATCATGGACGTTTAGTCTATGAAGTTCAGGTTCTGAATGAATTATGAATTCTGAAGAAAAGCTCAGACCAGTGGTGTACATGCTGGCAATGAAGAACTTTGTTGTACATGTGTCCTTTTCTTTCTCTTCCTCAGGGAAGATTAATGATTTAAAGCATTATAAGGCATTGTTCCCAGTTATGGTGATTTTTAGAAAACGGGGACTGTGAAAACAGGATTATCGAACCCTTGGAAACTTCAAACCAGTTTTGAAGTTCAGGCTGTGTGATGACTGTGTAGAGAGAAGATGCAGCAAATCGCTTGGAACTTGGCCCCCAATAAGATAGCCAAAAAACCTCATGCAAAATTAATAAGCAGGCTTTCTTTTAATTTTAAATGCAACCAAAGCCCAAATGCTGGAATAAATACATTCTGTATACAGACAGAATTTTCATAAATCAGCCATGCTTATCCATATCCTTTGTACTTTGTAACCATTAGCCATACACTCTATTGAACATAATGTTTTCTAAGATCCCCAGTGGCTTCGGTATTAATCTGAATTCTGTGATTCTACTGTCAAGTTTAAATTACAGATCTGACCGCAAACTCATTAGAAAATATACTGCTCTATTCTGTGCTTTGCCTTTCTTGAGATTTCATATTTTTACAAAAAAATTCCTGTTTGCTCTTGCAAAAAACCTGATCTCTATGATGTGGCAATGTACCAACTTTATTTTAGGAAGTGTTGAAAATAAAAGAAAAAGAAATACTTTCATTTAATCGATAACTCTGAACGTACATTGGATGTTTGATGTTATATATTTATAACAATTCACCCTGCATTTATTTATTTATCTATATTTTATGTAAAGAATGAAAGCTTAATTCTCTTAAATACCAGGGGGCAAGTATAATCTGTCCAGAGGAAAGCATAGTATGGCCAGGCGAAATGATAGCGCTCTCACACTGCTCTGTCATTGCAACTAAGCCCTGACACGAAAGCCTTGGGGGTGTGGTAAAAAGGACTGCCCTCCAGTGTGCTGAGAGGAAACTTCAGCATCCTTGCTCATTCGTTTTTTGTATAAAAACTGACAGATGTGTCAAAGGTGTGATAGTTTCGTGAATAAGTAATAAGTCCTGACAAGTTGGACCTTATCATTCCCTTCAGCCTAAGGTGAGGAAGGAGCCTGGGGTAATAACGAGGGCAACTGAAAAGCCCTGGATGGGACTTGTGGGATGGTTCGCCTTGTTCGTCTGTGCTCCTGCTGGTACAAAATGGATTTGATGACAAATCTGATCAAATTCATCCTCGGTGTAATTTCAGAGAGGTCAGTGGTGTTACACCAGGGAAAGCATTGGTCCCTGGTGTTTATTTAGGGAAGACGACAGAAGCTTTGGAATAAGAGCCGCGCACTGAGCCATAAGCTTTCTTACCCTCAGCAGAGCAGTAAGGATACTTTACAAGAAGGGCAGCGGTTATCAGAATAAGGTACAAGCACTTTGTTAAAAATCTGCGTCTCAGCATGGTTCAGAGGCAGGAAGGTGCAATTAGTGCACTCAGCCACTGTGACCCTTAGATGCCTTGCCCAACACTGCCGGATCCACCTGAAATCTCTTTCCAAACAAAACCAGACCAAGATTCTTCTCTTTGCAGAGGGATATCTGGGTTATATTACAGGAGATTTACATTCAAGTGGAAGAAAAAAGGATTGTAATATATATTTGTGAAGCAAAAGGCTTGCCTTTCTGCAGGGATAGCAAAACTTATATTCAAAATACATACACCTGCAAAGATCACAGTGCACTGAGAAACATGTGTGAGAGATTTTGGAAAGCAGGAATCCCACATGGAAGGCAGCATATTCAAATGGGCACACAGAAATATTTTTACATTTTTACCAGTAAACGCTCATGCCCTCAGTATATGATTTTCATAAAAAGCTTTCATCAGAAAATAAACCAATATGGAAATGACAACAGCTGAGATACTTAGGAATGTGATTAGCTCTCTAACTTGGAAAAAAAAGTGTATGGGAAATGATAATGCTACTTAGTAGATTCACTTATCTATATATTTTCCCACTCAAATATGCAATAAAATAGGAAAACTTAATATAACATTCCAGATAGAGGGAAAAAGGAAAAAAGATCGGGTTAGTATATTGTTATTATACATGCAACCTATGTAGGCCAAATAGACAAAGGATGAGAGAGAGGGATATGGCGTTAGCTACGTGCTGTGCAATAGCAGGCGAATGCCACTGACTTTGCAAGTGATGGATCGAAGACACACAACCTCAGGGACAGAGGAAAACTGGGATATGTGGAAAGCAAAAATGGCAGAAGTGTGAGGGGGGACCTGCAGGAATGCAGTGAAGGACATCTTTGGAAGAAGTCAGGAGAAGGTCAGAGGCAAGAGCCAGGCGTCATAGGGAAAAAACCAGAGATCCCATTTTCCTGAACGAAGGGTAGCTGGAAATGAGGTCTGGCAAGGGTGTTGGGGGGCAGAATAGATGCAGTGGGGCACAGATCTGAAATACCCCTCAGTGAGGCCAGACGAGTGCTGGCACACGGGTTTGGGCTGGGGGTAAGAGTCTGTTCCACATTTCCCAGACCTAACTACTGCCTGCCCCTCCCTCCTTATTTTTTAAATTGCCTCAGTACTGTCTTCCCTCATTTTTTCTCCTAAGGCCTGAAATGCAATGCCTGCTATGAACACTGTTTTCTTTTGACATTTTCACTCCCTGATAATGCTGCAAGCTAGCCTTGAATTTTAAAGAGTGGCATGCATGCACACACTCAAGCACTCCCACTCTGAGGCTGTCATTCTCATCAAACATCTGGAAGTCTGTTTGCCAGAGTGCCGCTGCCAAATGCTACTGCCTCATCCAGGCAGAATTGTGCTTCCCTGCTTCCCCTACAGGGTAAGCAAGAAGAGCTTGAGAGCAGATTTATAGCTGTTGATGTGGCAGCACTGAAGTCTCGTGCTGCAGCTCAGAGCTCCTTATTTATGATTTTAGCCCTCAGAGGAGTTTGGTTAGGGAACGGATTGGATGTGGACATCCAAAGCCTTCTTGCAGCCCGAAGAATCCTTCCTTTTCCTTTTATTTCTAAATTCTTTACTATACAGCCCTTCATAACTCTGGCCAAATGCAGATGGCTGTAATTCCCTCAGACTCTGAAGACTGCATCAGCCTTGGTACAGAGACCTTGCTATGTGAAGTGCCACAGGATTTCACCATTTCAGCCCAGGGGAAGAAGGGATGGGGGATCAGACTCCAAGGCATCCAAGTAATTAAATCCCATTCCCTTTCTAAAGAAGTCCCTAACCTGAAGCAAATTCTCTCTACTTCAGGCAGGACACATGAAACTGGTAATAAATATTGTCTTGTCTTAGCTCACGTCATAGGAATAAAGTCCTGTTCCTTTGCCCTTTTCCATCCCCCACCCCTCAAAAAAAAAAAAAAAATCACTAGGGAAATGAGGGGTGGGGGTGGTGAGGAGAAGGCATTAAGGCTTTGAGGTAAAAGAATGAGGAAAGATATGGGTGAAGAACAGAGAGAAATGGACTTTATTCAGCCCCCAAAGGTGTTTCTTTTCAGTACCGGATAGTGAGTGGCAAAGCAGAGGAAGAGCAATGGGAAGTGAACAGCACCAAGGCAAGATAACGACAAGCCACCTGCAGAGGCAGAGAACAGCAAATGGAAAGAAAAAAGCCATTCATGAACCTCCCACAACATCAGGGTCAACATCCAGGAAACCCAATGCAAACCCCAGACACAGCTGTTACCTTCCTAACCTAAACAACTTAATAGAAAATTTATGTCCTGGCTAAGACATTCAGCATGCTGGTGTGCAGCTCAAAACTACCTGATTTCTAAAGGATTTTCCCCCAAAGGAGCAAAGCTTGCACACCAGGACACAGGGAGGCATTTGATAGCACAGCACGGAAGAGGGAATGACTATTCCGTCCCTATTAGGACAGCTGGAAGTTACAGTAAATGGGCTATTGAGAACAATGGGTTGGAGCCAATGGAAAGGCAACTTCCAAATATTTCAATTTAAAGGTCTCTCAGCTATGGAAATTTATTGCCATGGCGCTCTGTTTCAGGTCAGGGCACTAGGGATAGTGCATTTAGAAAGCACTACAGCCCATTTAGCAAGCATTCTTCAGCCATAGGCAGAGATTCCTTCAACAAATGCTCAGTTGTGTGTGTGTGGAGTCTTCATCCCACTTGTAGGAAGAACACTACTAAAAGATGAGCACTTTTCAGTTGTGTTTGAATGGAAAAGCTCCACACAGGCATCTTCTCATAGGAAAAGGAGTTCAGCATAAGGAGAAGCTATTAGTAACTGCTGTGCTATTTTATGGCCAGCCTTTCTGACACACTATGAGAACTATAGTGCATTCAGTTTTGATGATGGAAAAAATGAAACACAGTACATTAACAGCATTATCTTGACTGCTGAACAGCTAGAATAAAATCAAGGCATTTAGACAGTTTTTTCTCCAAGTGTTTATAAACTACTTTAGTACTCCAGTTATGCTTTTCTGTTTAAGAAAAAGTGTGAAGAAAACCAGCCACTCAAATAACCCTGAAGAAGTTTAAAAAGCGCAAAACACATCAAAAGCTTGTTTGAATTTGGACAGTCCCATCATCTGCCTTAGTAATCAACATCTAAACAAAAGGAGGCTTAAAGCTATAATTTTTGTAAGTCCTGAGACAAAATGCAGCCCTGATTACTGTTCACTATGGTTCACTTGAACGGAGGCATCATTTCAAGGAAGGCTGAATAATTGCAGGCAGAGAGAAAGGGTAGCCCCGTACTTGGGACGTACTGTTTTTGAAAGCGTCTGAAGTAAAATTCAAGAAAAACAGGTAAAGGGAAATGTCACTACATTTTGCTTTTTGAACCTTATTTATCACTGCCTGTTTGTGCTCTTACAAAAAGGAGGAGGAGTGAGGTCAAAAACCAGTGAGCTAAGAGTTAATTGGCAGATTTAACACTCGTTAAGTTTAATTTTTGTTGTCCTGCATCATCATGCATTTTATGTCTTGCTTTCTAATATCACACACATCCTGTCACATATGTCCTGCATCAAGTTTCACACTTGTGTCTTTGTATCTGGAGATTCAGGGTAGCGGCCCAGGTGTCAAAATGCCACCTCCTTTTAAGCTCTGAAATGAATCACTTTGGATGCTTGATTACCCAAGAGCAGAGAGACTTATATGGGAATTAGTTGCCGTCAGCAGATGATCAGCTTATTCTACAAGTCTTATAATTTTATCTTGCTTGGGAAGAATAGGATTTAGGGGGAGCCTGAGTCATTCTAATAGAACAGATAATCGTGCCTGTTTTCTAATTGTGAGAGTAGGCTTGCTATATTCATTAGCTATCTCAGTTGGCAGGAGCACTGTTTATAAAGAAGTTTGAAGACTACCTGAGGCAGCTTAGGCTTTTGAACACAAAGGAACAGCAGTTTTGAGGTACTAAAGTATTAATGGTTTATTTCCCAGTCTTCTTCCCATGTATCAGATGTCTCCTATCGTAGAATGTGAATGCAGCATGTATGAAGTATAGCACTCCTGGGAAGAGAGGCAATGAAGACTTACCAGCACACTGGTTCAGAGGTACAGCAGCCAGGGATGTGGAAGAAAGTTTGGTCAAGCGTAATAAATCAAATCTGCAAATATATGAAAGAGTCAACAGAGGTTTTGAGAAAAAAAGCATCATTTATGTCCCCAAATCAGTGTTTGCAGAGTAAAAAAAAGGATGATGAATAGCTTCAGTCCCAAAATGAAACGGATATGCATTAACCTACCTTTTAGAAACCCTTACAGGCAGAGATCTAGTGGGTACAAAGATGTGTGTAGTAGATTATAAAGATCTTTGTTTGGATTTTTCAGTGGTTCTGTTACAAACTATTCAGTTGTTTCTTGGTTACATGGAAAACATAAAAGTCTCATTCATTCTTTATGAAAAAGACTTCACACGATCTACAGATTATGGGGATTTGGGTCTATTGCGTCTTGCATGGATGGCTATCTGTCTGCTACCTTTTGTTTAGGGATCCTCCCATGTAACCATAAAATGATTCATGTGCCAAAACTTAATCTTCATCAGGGTCAGGGTGCAGATTCAGCACTTGCAGGTTAGAATCTTCTGTCCCTCTTCTATTTTACATTTTTTTCCCCTAGAATGACATTTTAAGAGGAATCCCCCATTTGTTAGCTCTGCTTTTTTCCATTCTAGCCAGCCTTATTATTGTTATGTGCTTATGTGCGAAGGTGGTGACAGCTGATCTGATTTTTACTATATTTGCTTTTCTTCTGTTGCACACTCTTCCATACTTTGACAGAAGTAAGATATCAAGGAAAAAAATCAGAATAGTAACAAAAAATAAGAAAAGATTGACTGCAACAAAATTTTACTTTTAATCAGCTTTGTTCTAATTTCAGCTTGCCCAACAGTTTTTGATATGCAAAAGAAGTGTCCTTCATACTGATTTAATGAAAATGGTCATTTTGCTGAGGGTGTGTGTATGTATCATCCAGTCGAGATTTGAATATGCCCAAATGAGCTTTTTTGAGTTCAATATGACCTCTGGTTTGTTTCCCACTGATTTTAAAATTATAACAACTAAATCTGTTACTTGTGCTGATTCAAACATTATTATTTTTTTTTCATAGCCAAGTCACCTGTCACCACTTTAAGGTACTTCTCTTAAGGCATTTCTCTGGAGGTATTTCTTTTTCTCTCTCTTCAGCCTGTACCCACACCAATTCATCCAATATATCATACAAACTGGTTTGCTTTGAACCTCTCCTTTGGTCAGCCACAATACTGTGAGAGGCAGTGATTTGTAGGCTTGGAGCAGCACAGACAATACATGTCTGGGTCACTAGTAATTAAGGAATGTCAGTGGTTGAGAAGGAGAAAATTCAGTTCAAGCCAAACTGAAGCATTTAGATATTTTACTGCTGCATCTTTTAGGCCTCTCTCAGCTTATAAATATTAATTTAAAGACTACCAACAAGGACAGTAAACGGATTTAGGCATAAAACTTCCTGTCAGCAGTGATTTGTGCCCAATAAAAAGAGAGCTGGATAGAGAAAGCCTGCTTCACTAAGTTTATGATAGACAGTGAAAGACTGCCATCAAAATAAAAAGGCTTTCACTATGTAGTCTTTTGTATTGTGATCTTCTATCCCAACGAGTATCATACGTGTGCTGTGTTATTTTCTTCCATAAGCACATTTGACTCAGTAAGGGAAAGGTCTGGGGCAGGACCAGTGCTGGCAGTGGGCTCTGCACAGTCAGCATCATGAGAGGAGAACTTTTACATCAGCAGTGCCTTGTAGTGAACTCTGTCTTGGAAAAAGTTGACAAAAGTTCATTCCTCTTCCTCCTAATGCCCAACATAAAAGTACAAGTCAGTAGGCCTTGTATAGTCTACGAGAGCATGCCTTTGAAATGTGACTACATTAATTACCTTCTCCTGGTCTCCTCTCTGTAACAGCACAGGAATGATTCACTCTAAACAATGACTTGTTCCATCCCTTGAGAGAAAACAGCATCAGTTTTGGGTCTTTTCTTCATTTCTCTGAAAGATTAGTTTCTTTTTCTTTTCCTGGTAAGCGATGCTATTGTTGGGTGGCATGATGATGAAAAGCTGAATACCTGCTAAATATTAACCAAACATGAAATTTTAAATTAATTCAACTTAGCACTTTCTCCGTACTTAAATAATTGAACCTGGATACAGCAGTTCATGCTTGCCACAAGTTTAGCCTTGGTCTCCGCAATACACACTTGGCTCATGCTCTGTCTCTGTCGCTAGATCCACGAGCAAACAGGCACCTCATATCTGACAGCTGTGTATATTTGGCCAATTTATTTACCCACACACTCCATTTACTGCTAGAACAGCATCGGATGCTGTTACATGGTGCCATATCCTTCTAGTTTGCCTTGTTCATCTCAGGCTTGCAGCTGTAATATTTTAGGAAGGCCAATTAAGAGAAATAAACTCCTCCATGGATTTGTAAATCACTTGTGGTCTCAGTAAGTCATGACGATTATTTCCTTGCCTGGAGACTGTGGGCAGAAGTCATGCACAAAATGGCTGGCCAAAAGTCCTTTCTTCTACAGAAGCCGATACCTACTCTTTGGTTCATCGTCGAGGCTTCACCCATGGGGGATTGCTGGGGAGAAAGCACTGCAACCTTCCGAGCGGAGGGCAGTGGGAGGAGGAAAAGGGAACATCTATGTGGGGAAATACCCTTATGAAAAAATGCTGAAAGACAGAGCTGCGCTTTGTCAGTGGAATTAACATGAAGCAGGGGCCCTTAGAGAGGATCATTCTGAAAAGAAATGAAAAATACATAAAACTTTGTTTAATTTATGGAATTTATAGGCTGCTGACCAGTAAGTATAAAGTTCTGTTCCCCTGGTCCTCACTATCACTCATGTATTACTTGTCAGTAAATGTGGTGCACTCAGAACATAACAGCTACGGTAATATTTCTGTTCCCACTGCAGCTTTACTACACCCATGAAACTCTGTAATCTTTAAATTCCCTCACTGTTAACATCTGCTGAAACATTATTGGTCCCAGCATAGCCAAGCTGCTCTGAAATTACATTTAGCAGAGTAGTTAATGTTAACAGTATAATTCTAGAAGCAACCATGTTTTAAAAAAGCTTTATAACTGGTGCAGTGGCTGTGCTTCCCCTCTGCTTTCACTCCTTCCCCACTTCTCTGCTTTTTTTGTCATTGTCTCACCTGCACGCCAGAATTCACATTTAAGCAGCATTTTGTTTTCTGTTTTGAATAAAACATTGTAATTTTGCTTCTTGGCCTAGACTGCCAAAACAAACTTCTGAAAGCACCCTTTTTTGTCCTAGATGCAACATTAAATTTTAAGAGTCCAAGAGACTGAAGTTGGAAATTGATACAGCTAAAAGTAATATCTTCTATTGCCCATATAGGAATTTTTAATGACCTAACATATAAACAAAATAAACTGGTTGCCATTATTAATGATGATACTTCAATATATTCCTTTGCAGCTCATAAATGGCTCATCAGTTTGGAGCTTTGCTTTTAAAGTAAATGTTGGACAAAGGGCATATAACTTAATCACTGAATGTTGTAAACATGTAAGTATTACTCAAAAAATTAAAATGCAAATGCAGTAGAGTATCTGCAATTGTGCTATTTTTTTAAATGCTACATAACGTATTTTAAAATATGTATGTATGGCTACATAATGCCATATATAAAGCTTTATTTACAGATATTTGACAAAATAACCATGTCTTAAAAGAAAATAATTCACATCTGTTTTTCTAAAAAACTAAGCTGAAAACAACCACTTTTATTCCAGTCAATGAAAAAAACCCCCATCATTCAGTACTTACCCCTTCAGCTAGCAATGCTGATAGCTCTTTGTCAAAAAGCAGCCTCGAAACACACATTCTAGAGCTGAAAGATGACTATTGTGAAATGTTTATGTTGCCGTTAGATTCTGTAAGTAGTGTATTTAGAATATTACCCTAAATCTAAAAACTATGCTAATTAAAAAAAAATAATCAAGACTTTCTGTTCAGAAAATAATGAGCCATATAGCTTGCAACTTTGAAGAATAATTATTGTATTACCTACCATCGCACAAGGATAGATAGACTGCTAAATCTGTTAAATTTAACTGGTTTCTGATTCATGAACAGCAGTAAATGACATCTGTGCCAGATGGTAGTCAGCATTTGTGCATCGATACTCTGATTTTCTCTTCTCGCATCCCATCTAGTCTCTGTTAGTATTTGCTGCTTAAGTGGCAGTGTCCATCATGAGATCATTTAATGTAGGTTAAACCACGCCAGTGAAGGAATTTCCCAGTAACACCTTGAAGGTTTTCTTAATGCTATTGCAGTAACAACAATGCTATAGTCATTTAATAGACAATTTAATATGTATTCTCCAGTCTAGTTTAATACTTCCTCCCCCACATCTTTTCTAGAGACATATTTTTTAAGAGAATTTTTGTTATTGTCTTGTTTAAAATGTGACAGCATGTCTTTTCAGCAAATTAGTAAACTAATGATTTCTTCACAACTATTAAAGCAAGTGTATTGCAGTATGATGCTCTTTGAAGCAATGTGAAATAATATATTTTGAAACTTTGCATCAAAGTGATGTTCAGTGTAATGTGGTTTGAGGTGTGGATCCCTTCCTTTCCATCTGTCATGCCCACGTCTGAAGTAAGTCCTACTACTTGCCAGGAGAGACTCCAAGTAGTTTTCCCAGCCAGAGGGAATTGCAGAGTCTTTGAAAGTAAAAGCTAGGAGCTGTTTTATGCATCATTATCATTACACATCAATCTCAGAGCACCTCATGTGACAGTATTTTAGAAACTTTTTAATGTGGCTTTTTGGAACCAGAATTTGAATGCATTTTTTCCCTGTCTTCCCCTGTCCTGACAGAAGCTGACACAAAACTGGGTAGAAAAAGCTGTTTCAATGCAATGATTTGGAAATTTCCACCTCTCTCATCTGGAAACCTGTAAAAGCTGCAGAATTTTTGAAAAGGACCAATGTTGGCTAATTAACTTCTAACATTCTTGCTTTAATTAAAACAGAACCTGGGACCAAGCCATTCTGGCTGGAAAGTTGCCTTTGGAAAACCAAAATTCAGATGACAATTGTTTGTGTTTGCTCAATGCCAGCTGTGGGTAGGAATCTCAATTCTGCTATTTCTGAATTGCACTCACATAACAAAGCATAATTTTGAATAATGCAATATTTTAAATCTTACTACTTTAGTCAAATACACATCACCGGAATACTTGTCTCAGTCTTAAAACTGAGGTGCAGCTAGTCTAAGACCTTTTTAAAGGATGCCATACAGGCTGTAGGTCAAATACCAACTGAATTGGTAGCATGGTACCCGTAGGGGTGGTGATATCTTCTGTACTGTGCTATACAATAGGCCTCTCTTGCCTGATGTGCATAAAAAGCCCTACAAAAGTAATTTTGAAACAGCTCTAGAGATAATTGGCACTTGCTGAGGGTTGTCATACCTGCATCATTTATCATAATACTAAACCCAGTACTTCGCTATACAAAGCACTTCCATGCTTCTTGCTTTTTTTCAGTGCTGTACAAATATTTGTTAATTCCATTACTTGCTGATTATAATAATTATGACCTGACTTTAACGATCAATAGATGCACAATATTCTTCTCATTTATTTTATGTGTAACTCCAAGTATCTTAAGAGCCAACATGCCCACGAGCTGCCTTTCACAAAGGGAACAGCAATTTTCTTAGGTCCTAAAAGTCACTCAGCCTTTGGCCACCTTCCCCACCAGTCAGACCACTTGGGATGTGTTGTCCCTCTCGTTGCATTGCTCCATCACAACATGGCCTGGCCAGGGGACAGACAGCTCCCCGGTTCATACACTATCATCAAGACTGCATCGTGCCTGAGCTAAATCTAACTAGCTTATATGTTGGAAGCAGCATAACAGTGGTAGTTATGGTAAAACCATGTTATATCTACTTTCAGGCTGTAAGGACCAAATTAAGGCTGTATAAGCTATAAATCACAGATGGATCCTGGAGTCCTGACTATAAATAGTAATAGCGCTCTTTTAAGTAATGCATGAGACTAAAATAATAATAGAATATAAAATTATACAGTAAATATACAACCCAATATATAATAAATATATCATATATAATATATAAAATGTGTAAAAATATAGAAGGTAAAAATCCATGCCCTTGTGGGCAGAGGAGGAGAGCATGCAGCAATGGAGGAGGAGAGCATGCAGCAATGGAGGAGGAAAGCATGCAGCAATGGAGGAGGAAAGCATGCAGCAATGGAGCTGTACTTCTGTACGTTTGGCCCAAACTTGACTGTCTTAGCCTCTTCCCCTACAGACTGTCCTTTTCCCTATCCTGCTCTTCTCTGCTTTTGATTCCTTCTCTCAGTCCCATTCTCCACACATAATCAGGTCCAGCATTACATCCTGGTCCTCCGTTCACACCCCTGAAGAGCCCTGGAGCAAATGTGTCATAAATTCAGAGTTAGGTCTTTTCTCACTGATTAGATCTACTGGATTTCCCACTCCATGCTCTCACTTTTTGGATAACAGTTTTGGAGCATACAGCCCTTTACTGTAGAGGAAGATGAGGTGTTTAATGCTGAATTAGATTAAATTCTGGCAGCCACAGGCTTAAATGTTAAACGTGGCACTGCCTAACTAGTTCCTGCTCCAAACCATATATTTTCCTCTAATTGGATTAAATTATTTTAAGTCATTTGGAGATTATACATATATAAAATTTCAACCTCAAAGAAAATATGTGGCATGGTTCATTTCAGCACACGTGTAATTTTGAGGGATTTCTTTACAACTGGAAAATCTAATTACAGGGAAGGCTACAAGCTCATTGTGGAATCAACAGGTCAACACGACCATGTCTACTGAACAATGCTACAAGACAGCACTGACACTATTGGACTTGGTAAGACCTAGATCATCATCAGCGGGTTTTGAATTTACAGGTTATGTTCATGAGTAGGGATGCTAATAATAGCTTCCTGTCTTTGCATTTGCAGACATAGGAACGTAGCCCATCCAGTCAAATCCCTCTACCCCCCCTACCCAAAACCAAGTGCCCCCTCATCCCTTCTTCCTCCTTTCAGAAAACCTTCTTAAAAAAACTCCCCACAGTTGAAATCAGCATGGTCAAGGAAGAACAGAATAAAAGCTCTCAAATCCAACCATTTGTTATAATGCTTTAGATTATCATACTACTCCCACCAGTCAGATCTTCTCGCTCCGAGGCTGACAAGCACCATAGCTCTCATATGAAGACGGCAGGAAAAGAAGAGTCCTAGATCCACACCACGTCCCACCAGCAGTTCAGCCACACACCCTTCCAGACCTGCCCATGCGCTGATCGGCAGCGAGGATTTACGGCTGAGGAGCTGATGCTCTGAGGTGGAGATGCTGCAGTTAAACCTGGCACTATTCTGATGCTCCTCCTGCAGCACTGCGAATGAAAAGTGCAGCTGAAGCAATGCTGCTGTTTACAGATTACAGCTCACCGTACTCACACACTTCAGAGGAGTAATATGTAATAACAGTGTAATGCTATTATTATGATAATGATGATTAATGCACAGCCCTAAGCGATGCTAGTCTAAATGTTGAGCTCCACTGTAACTTTTTCTGTCAGAAAACTAATTCAGAAAGAGGTGAAGAATTTCCTTAAATAGTTTTTAGAAAGACACACAGAAAAACAATGCTTTGATACTTAATGACAACCTTTTTGGAACAATGTGTTGCAACAACTGCTGGCTTCAGCTACTTGTAATGGCATGCAGTAATAAATCGATAAATAAAGACAAAATCAAAATGCAATTTTTACATTGGCCTAGGACAATATTTTATTCTGGGGCACATGGTAAATTTTTTGAAGGGTGGCCTATGGCCTTCTTTCAAAGCACTATCATTAAAGAAGTTCTTCTCTAGCCAGGCTCAGGTACTTCCAAGATCCTTATGCTGCTCCTGATTTTTAAACAAGAGGGTGACATGGGAGGATAAGGATTTGTTCCACAGGCTGCAGTATGTGCTCACATAGGATGTAATATGAAATCATGGATGATTGTTTGCTGCACTAGCATAATAAAAATAACAATTTCTGTATTATTGGTATACAACAGTAATAAAATACCAGTACTGAATGGTAACGTTATTTCGCAGAATTAATTAAATCGAGATTTAGCTGTGAAACTGATGTGGTCAGTGACAACATTTTACTGAGTTTATGAATTGCTTGACCACCTGTGATAGACCCAGTTTCTCCTTCCCCAGTTTTAGCTCTCTATCACAAATATTATTTGGCAAACTTCTTGGATTTCTAGTTTTGCTTCTTCAACAGAAGTCCAAAGCTGCTTAAAAGTCTTACTCACCTAGAAACCTAGAAATGTCTACTGAAATTAGCAACCAAGCTAAGTAGTCTGGGGGGGTGATTTACATTTATGGCACTTTAAGAATCCTTTACCTTTACAGTTCCTGAGCAGTGGAAAGGTAGGTCAGCAAAAATGAGAATCAGGCCTTAGGACTATGCTATTTATAAAACAATCAAAAGAGAATGTATGAAAATGATAGAAAAAACAGTATTTATATCCATGTCCTGCTGTTGTCTTATTCTTATGTCATAAAACCCCTTTCTTTTCTGATTAGGAGAGATTTCACAGTACAGTAAAAATTGTACTTTTGAAAAGAATTGTTTTATACAAAAGTTGAATTAAAATTTGCAGAGCCATACTGTAATAGCATTAAGACACTCCTGGGCATGTTTTAATGGTCCATTAATACACGCCTCTGGTGGCTGAATGCATGAGGCTGCACATCTACAGCATGTATTAATGGACCTCTGAAACATGTCCTGTCATGTGTTAATATTATTTTACAGTGGTACACTACCTGGGAAGCCTCAGAAGTAACTTCAAAAAAACCACAAGAACATTTTTGATCTTTGGAAAATATTATGATTAATCATCTGTCTGCCTGTGTCTATTGTATTGGTCAGATATTCAATAAATACCAAAACTGTATTAAAGCAAATAAACTCTGTAACACCTATAGAAAATGACCTGGCTTTAAATATTAAAATGCACGCTGAACTACATTAAGCCTCTCGTATACATGCAGAATGATGAATCCTTGCCTTAAAGAGCTGATAGGTAAATATGGTATAGCTCAAGGAAGGTTATATATGAAGAAGTTTGGTAAGAGATGCCTGGTCTATTTCAGTATTTTTGCTCTACTATTTTCCTTCTCTATTTTTATCTTCCACTCTAACCTGTCCTTATTTTATCTAATGTAACCCTTTTTTATTCTTTCATAAGAAGGATTTTGAAATATGAGATGTTATGAGCCTTGATTAGCTAGAGCAGAATACTATAGATCCTCATTAGAAAGAACTTCAGGTATTTTTAACTCAGAAGGGCCTTTCAAGAAGTCTTGTGCATGGATAAGCCTCTTGAGAAAAATACTTGAGCATATACTAAAATGTACTCCCACTCAGCACAGCACTGAAGTTTCTCTATGAGCCTAAATTCCATTGAGCTCCAGTAGAAGTTTCCTAAAGATAAGCACACGTGTACTTCTTGCTGGAAGAAGATGCACTGATGATGCAGGGCCAGAGCGGTCTGTAAAGCTGCCTTTTCCATGACACCACATAATGCTACACATTAAAGTCCTGGGAAAAACAAAAATTTGGCCACAAGGAAGGAAGGAAGGTGTTTTAAAAATATAGTTTCTTTGCCTTAATGGGAGGAAAAAGATACGAGTATTTCATATGCTTAAAAGTTGTTGCTTCATTTAGCATCTCCTGTTGTTTTGACAATTAAAAATATAATTGAGGAGAAAATGAGCAATTACCCTACAGATTTATGTTCCTCCTCTCCTGCCTTTTGTGACTATGGTATTTTATATCACTGAGAGGCCTCTTCAATGAGATGTATTAAACAGCTGGATTGAAATAATTGCTTATTTAAAAATAAATAGAATACGCCTTGGAAGAGATAGGAGTAACTACTTACTAGGCAGACTTCTTTTTCAGTCCTTTACTGGCAGATTGTACAATTCCAGCATCACAGCGAATTCTCACCGAGTGGAGGTCTTTACACATTTTCTGGAGTTGTCCTAATGTGTGTGGCTGAGAAGTACCTGAAAGGTTTAAATATTGAAGGAAACGAGACAAATCAAGATTAGGTAACTTTTCGTAAGTTGTGCTTTACTCAAATTGAGCTCATCACAAGAGACACTGGGGAAATGTAAAGTTGCGTGATATACAGAAGGTCTAATACAGCCTCCTGGCAATGAATCGACTTCCTGATTAGTAAGCAATATTTTTTTCTTCCAATTCAGCAAAGGCACGAGCTGTGGTGCTTTGCTTGTAACTGCTCACGCTAGTTGATAGATGTCTGCCTGCTGCCTCTTCCAGGGTCTGAATAGCCCAACAAATGACGAGGAGACCAGACTGCCTTCAGATACTCAGCAGGCTGGGCCCTGAAATATTCTGTGTCAAACCCACCCAGTAAACACATGTCTCAGTGCTACTTGGAAGATCACTATGTCTGTTGGGGTTTCAGATGCTCGGCGAGACAGGATTGTCCAAGCACAATTAATAGCCTGCAAAACAGGCATTTCACCTAGACTCGAAATTTTAAGGAAAACTAGATCAAAACTCTAGGACCAGTGTCCTGGCATTTATCACACAGTTAATTAGACATACTGAAATCAAGACAGAGTTTTAGTTTTTCAAGCACTCTTACATGTCACACTTTGGACCGCATTTCACCCTTCGCCACGCCGGAGAGATGCAGGGCTATATTGACAAGGACCACAGCAGAAAGCTTCTGCCTCTCCTGCCAGTGGTTTCAAGGAAAGGCTCCGGCTCTGGAGCAAATTCCTCAGCCCCGTGAAAGGGCCCTCAGCTCCTTGTTGTGATCCCATTTTGTAAGCGGGTGAACACCTGCACATCCATCAGCTGCAGAGCAGGAGTGCTGGTAGCCCAGCAGCTCTCAGCTGCAGGGGGATGCCCGTGAGGTGCGATAGAACTCCCTCAGAACAGGTCTGCATAGTTGTGCTGCTGATTCAGGCAAACTTCCATTTCTCCTCAACTCTAACATGCTCTCAGTTTTCAGGTAAATTGCTCATTTCTGTATCAGAGGCCTTCCCACATCTGTTTTCTTCTGAAAAACCTCTCCCCTTTGTTTTTTAGACCTCTTACTTGTTGGAGTTTTGCTCTCTGTCATGTTTTCTCTGTCTACTTATGATTTTTCTCTTGGAAGCACTTTCCCATTTCTGAAACCAGTGCTGGCCCCTTACCAAACATAGCAGATGTCAGGGCCTTGTGATTCGGTTACCTGTTAAAATAAACAGCGATATTGTGTCTGGCAACATGATAAGCTCTCTTGCTGTAAATAGGATGCAAACACTAAGGAAACTTTACCTACACATTAAACTGTAAGCCAGACATAAAAAGGAACATGTACTTTAAATTTTTGCTGCAGAGTTATGAAATGGGGATACAGAATCATGTAGTGATACCTCCAAAACAGCACCAATAAGAAAATTCAAACACAGGATATCCCAAGACCAATAGGAAGACATCAAGGTAGAGAAAATTAAAGTTCCCAAGAAAAACTTCCCGACATTGAAATGCACTAAGCTTTCAGCTTATCCCTCAGGGGAACAGAAAGGCCCATCACTTGAAATGTTTAACACTAGACTGGGGGCATCACTAGAAAAATATACTACAGGGAACAACTTGTTATTGGCAGAAAGATGGACTGAATGCTGTAAAAGGGATTTTCTATCTCTAATGTTTACTTTTTATGATAGTCATTTATGTTTTTCCTTCATTACAGGTAGAGAAAAATCTATAAAAGTTATTGGCTCTGGCACAGCATATTTAATTTCTATACAGCAATGTATTTGGTATGCTCTAGCAAGCTGTAACTCTACCTCTTGCTTTTCCTCATGCGTTTTTTCACATACATTGTGAGGTTCTTCTTAGTAAAAATGGTAAAATCTTCACAGCACTGAATGAATATTCCCTCCTTTTCTCTGAAGCCTTCTTAGCATGTACGCAAACCCCAAGGAAACACCCACCTAAGCACCCAGGTTTGGATTTAGTTTAGGGGAGTGAGAAAATGATGTCAGAGTTTTAAAGGGAAAAGTAAACCAGCGGAAGCATAAATGGAACATTCAGAGCATGAGAAAGGGAAGGAGGACGACATATGGATTTGGGAAAGTGGGAACTGCATGCATCCACAATGGGAGATGGCTTGTGGGTCTTAGAAATCACCTAGAGCCAAGTGGGCTGGGAGGCACTGCAGAGCCGCACTGTGTAACATGAACCTCTGCTTTGGCAATTCTGACTTTTGAAGGAGATAATTTCCCACATTTCTAAGTGATGAGCTGCATCCGGGATGCGAATATCATTGTTATAAATACAGGAAAAAAACCAAAGAGGGAAAAAGTAAGGGTAAAACTATACCCCATTGCCCTAGTGTGGTGTAGCTTATTTGGGTTAAAAAGATGGGTGCTAACAAATGAAAGCAAACAAATAAAAACCCTTCTCCTTTTGTGCGTAAAAAACATATGCATTCACTACACCCAAACTCTTTTTCTCCCAGCAGCAAAGTCAAAATACCGACTTCAGATTTCAAATAATGTAACAGCACTGAATATGCTAAAGGTTATTTCTCCCCATCAGCCCCTGCCCCTTCACCCTGCTCATTGCAGACCACCGGGAACCCTGGGCTGGCTTTGCCGCAGCAGTGCTACCAGAGGGATGGGTGGAGGACAGAGGTGGTGCGGGGTGACCCCTCCGGGGACACTGCCACGACCCAGCCAAAAGGCATCTATTTTACCATGGAGAGAAGCGGGATGAGGAACCATTTCCAAAGACACAGGCCTCTCATTTTTGCCAAGCAGCTTGAGTCTCCCTGCCTAGCTGCTGAGCAAAGGGTATGATTAATGAAAAGATGTCAGAATGATAATCCTTACTATCAGGAAATAGTGGACAGGATTTTTTTTTTTTTTTCTTCCTTGGCAAATTGGGATGGTGGTGAGAAGAGTGAGAAGAGAATAAAAAAGCAACCATGAAAAGGGAGAGGTTTTGTAAAGAGAAACCGGTAATTTTATATATATATGTACCTATATATCTATATCTATATGTAAAAATACAACCTCCCCTCTTGCCCACCCTCTTTAATGTTTCTCTGGTGGAGTAATAAGATACCTTCAGCGTTATAAATAGCAGCACAGATGTTGACAGAAAAATGCTCCCTTAATTACCATACAAACTGCTTTACTTGAGTGAACCGTTTAAAGTGGCCTCCAAAGGAAGTTCACTCAAGCAATTCCACAGATTACAGCTAATGAACGATATTTCCTCGCTCCTATTTAGTGCTCATTAAAATGTAAAAGCCTTTCATTTTCAACAGGCACACAATAAATAATTCCTCTCTCTCTCTCTCCACTGCCTGGGAGCAGCCAGGATGGGAGCAGAGAGGGGAAGAGACCGGCAGAGGGAAGGGGGGCTGCAGGAGGCAAATAAGTGGGCTGGAGAACAGCGGCCAATTCATTAAAATCCCTGGAAGGGGCAGTGGTGGCTGCTGCTGCTTGTTGTGAAAGGCGAGGCGTGTGTTTGGCGCTGGGCAGGCAGGATTGGAGTTGAGCAGGCAGCTCGCACCCACCTCGGCCGCGCTGCAGGCAGCCCCAGCAGCCCCGCTCCAGGGACAGCGGGGGCACGAACACCACCTATGCACCCATAAAAGCCACACAGGTAACGGGGAGAGGACAAAAGATGAAAATGCTGTGATGAAAACCCTCGTGCTGAGGTGTGGTTGGCCCCTTTTTAAAATTTCTCTCGCCAGCTTCAAGCCTGCGACTAGCCAGCCATTGCACAGCAAGCCTTTTGTGCTCGTTTGCAGCCCTACCAGGTTGAACAGGATATTTGCGGTGCTGGAGGTTTGCTCCATTCTTTAGCTACGAGATGGAGCACCGTGCAGGGCCAGCCACACAAACGGTGCCTTGCTGAGCAAGTGAGGTACCGGGGGGCGGAAGGCTAGAGGGGTCTGCAGACACTCAGGTGCCATGGGATGAAAGACCCCATGATTACCTATTCCCCATCCTCAACCTACTAGGATTTTAGCTTAATTTATAAAGTAAATGTTTTACAAGTCAGTCGAATTATGAACCAAAGCCTTAGCAAGGCAAAAAAAAAAAAAGAAAAATCAAAGTCCAAAAATCTGAAATCATTATTTTAAGTAGAATTCCAGTGAAGTGGATGATTGGGAAATGCAGAGGTACCAGCTGGATTCAAGTTAGTCGCTGCACCTGTCTGCTCACAGGTAAATGGCACATAGAAACAATCTCCTTTGATTTACATAGGAATTGTCGAAGAAGCAAAAGATCATTAAAAAAAAGAGTTAGCAAGCCACTGAGATGGCATGCAGATAGATACCCGTTTGAAAGCTGCAGGAAATTGAGCCTATTTCACCCTCTGCTTAAGACGAATGGGTAAACCAGCACGTTAATGAAACACAACACTGATGGTAAGCTGGGGTATACGGCAGAACATAGCTGAAAGGATACAGAAACAGACTTTAACAGGCTGCAATTATAGATGGAAAGATGACTCTTGTTTCCCTCATCTGCCAAAAACCCCACAGTATCCCTTCCCACTGTTTCGCTTCACTGCTGTGGTATTTTTCAATTTACTTTTTTTCTTCCCCCCCCCCTCCCCGTTCCTCCACACTTCTAAGTGGCAGAGGGGCTTCACAATCCCTTCCCGCAGCCCGTCTTCCTCCCACCCCCGCTGCTGGAGCCCCTGTCCCCTCTGCCCCTGCGAGCCAAGCCACCCCCTCCCCAGCTCTGCACAGCAAAGTGAATTAGCAGGAGAGGCAGTTGTTCTATCAAAGGCAATGTATTCCTGGGGGGGTTGTGTATCTCAACCTTGGCAGGAACTGCCCGAACAAAATCCCTGATATTAGCCTCCCTGAACAGAGGGAACAATCTGAGTAGGATAAAAACCATCAGAGCTTTCTCCTGTCTTTAATTTCAAGGCTTAAAAAATTGACAAGTGTGTTTCCTGCGGTGATACTGGAATACCCTATATCTGAGCCATAAATAAGACTGTAGTGGTATTCAATCATCAGAAAAGAAAAAAGAAAGTGGAGAACTAAGATCTTATATTGACCTAAGCCTCAGACTTAGATAAACTTGTCAGGAATACCACTTTGTGGTGACTTTATCTTTGTTAAACTTGTACGTGGGGAAGAGGCATTCTCACAGCTTGCAGGGGCTGCTGTGACCAGAGGAAACCCACTTGCTGCACTGCCACAATGCCACCCTCTTGCAGTAAAATAAAACCTTGGCTCAAGCATGCAATGAAATTTCTACGTCAGGTTAATAGCTACAATAATATGTTTCCTTTGAGAAAAATATTTGCAATTAAATAATTGCAAAAGGAGCCCAGAGGATTATAGTTCCAGATCCCAGTCCTGCCCGTGTCCCATGTGCTTTCAGAAGAGGTGATGCCCTGCTCTTACTGTGGTCTCACTGACCAAAACCTGTTAGGGTTTGTGCAGTCATGAATGGTGCTACTCAATATCTTGCCCTCACATGCTTCCCGTGAGCTGGCAGCTCTAGCAAAGAACTAAGTTTACTAGCAGTGCAATATTATTGATGCTTTCAGCACTCTGTACTTGGCTTTTAACTAAGGTCATTTGAAAACAGTCTTCAACACCCATCTCATTTCCTTTTTTATACTTGCCAATTTAGTGTTGTATTCACAGTGATTAATTAGTTTGTGGTGAAGGTTTATTAGGTAATCTTTCTGTCAATCAAAAACTCCCAGAGACTCCTGAGCAAAGAACACCCAGAGATTTTATAGATATGGAACTGATATTGTTGCCTTTGTGTTCAAAAAGCAGGAGCTTAGTCTCGACATGTGACCATGTACAAAAGACTTTAAAGCATTTATCCACAATAGCCACAAAAGCAGTTTTATTCCCTCAGATTTTAATATTTTTAACAAGAATCTGGAAATACCTTTACCTTCTATGTCTACAGCCCATGTTTACTGTCTGATGAACTTGCAGGGCTATTCTAAAAGACCAAGCAGACTCCAACAGAAAAAACTGCTGTAGCTCAACACCTTGGAAATCTGCTCTGTAGTTCACTCAGCTTAATATGACCCAAACCAAGATAATACTTCATGAATTTAAAAGCATCTTCATCTCAAAATTCTTTGAAATGTTCACATTTGGGAACACAACTTGTATAAAAAAAGAGAACAATTTTAAGAGATTTCTGGTTTTCCCCCTTTATGTGTGGAATGGTAACAGATTCCTTTTAGGGAGGGGTGAAAGATTATATCAAATTTACTGTTTCTAAAAATCAAGACTCACCAGCATGCTGTGTAAGAAATACAGACAGATTATCATCTGCCTGCCTTCTTTATGCATGTTTTCACTGACCTTCTATATTTTCCCAGCATTGTGTGAAAATTCACTGCAATCCATACTGCATTATTTTCTGTTTATGAGCTTTCTTGTTGATGGACATACCTAAAAAGCTCCACAAAAAACAATTCCCAAAAGAAAACAGAATGAAAATTCAGAAAATTGCAAGACACTTGTTTTCATTTTAAGTAGGTTACTTAAATAATCTACATGAACTCAGTGTTTTCCAGAAGATCTTGAACCTTACTGTGAAAAATATAGTGAAGGTAAATGGCTTTCTTGACCAGAAAAGTTATGATATTGAAGAGGCTGGGAAACGGGCTTGAAGATATTAGCTGATTAAATTACACACTACGTAAACGTATGTCACATTATGATTTTTACAGTATTAAGGTAACATGTAAAAAGATACAGATTAATACTAAGAATCTGTCCAGTTTACCACTTCCCAGAGCCATTACTGTTTTAAATTACATCGGTGTTGGTCTAAGAATGTAAAATGGTATACACCACTGTGAGAATAAGTAGTAAGTTAACTGGACTCCTTCCTCCGTCACCTCCTTGAGAAAGCTGTGGGTTATTTCTGTCACTCAGAGGTGATGAACAGGCAACAGCAAAATCAGATGACAAATTCAGATGAAATTATACAGATGTACCATTTTTCCCCCCCCTAGCTAAATTCAGGAGTTCTTTTTGTGGGCTTTGGGATTACAATTCTGGAGCTGGAACAGGAGAAGATAAAGGGCACGCGGGGCCACAAATTGGATAACTTTGACATAAGGGCAGATAATATAAAACTATAATCTGTTGAATGTATAATCTGAGTATTTAAAAGCAGCTTTTCCAAATAAAAAAAGAAATAGGCAAGTATATGTCTGTGATAAAATAATTACAGCACATGTTCTAGAGCTTTGATAAACACCCCCTCCCCACACCCACTCATATACAAACCCACTAGAGATTGACTACAACTGATTAATGTGAATATAGACAGACAGGTTTCAGCTGAGAGTTCACCCACAGACTGAGCTTGACTATGTGAATGAAAGTGTCTTGGAGTGTACTATTTCAGTGTTACAAACCTAGCAGCTGTATGAAAATACGTTCAAAATCATTCTGGAAGCCAGAATAATGTAATTTCAATATATCTTGATTAATCACCATTTTTGATTTTATTGTTTCTGTTTTAGTTAGACTGCATTTTATTGAATTGGCTTTTGAAAAGGCTTTCATGGCTTTATTAAAAATGGTAAGGCTCCATTCAGAGGTTTCCTTTCATGCCCAAGCCATGAAATTGTAGTAACCAACAATTTGCACGAATAATTCCAGCATACAAAATGAAGGAACAAAGAGCGAGGCAAAAATTGAATCTGCTGCCTTCCCAGTCTTATTGCAAGAGAGCACTGCAAGGAAAAATAAAAAAAAAGGGAAGAAAATAAAAGAAAAAAAGGCAAATTAGCTGTTTTCTTGAGGTTCCCCCAGAAAGCTGTATCACCAGCATTTCGTCTATGGGTATGCAGGAGACGCCAGTATGCCTCACATGCCCGTGGTAGATGGATGATACTGATGGCAATCTAACTGGAACATCCTGCCTGAATATGAACAACAGATTTGTCAGTGTGTGACAGGCTGACAGCCCAGCTCCCAGCTGCTTGTCCACTGTTGTTAAATCAGTACCTTGTCTAAGTGTTCAGCAAAGAGGCAATCTGCTTCCTCCATTCGTACAGGCAGGTTGCCAGTTAAAAAACAAGTATTGGCTTTAGGCTGCAGTGCCATAATGCATTGGAAAGATGCAATCTAAACCTTTGTATACTCCTTAGGCAACAAAGAGCAGGACTTGGAAGTACAGGCTCAGACTTGAGACTATCCTTTTCAAAACAACAAGGATAACTCCACAGGGGAATCATGAAAGAAATGCATGAGGATTTGAAAGCTGTGGATGACTTAATAGAACTTATTTAAGGAGGAAAATACGGTTTATTTTGGTAGCAGGGAAGCAGGCTCATGCTACTGTACTCAAGAATGTGCTAGAATTTCCTTTATAACTCTATTTTTAAGCAGTTTATAATTCACCAACAGTAACAATTAGCTCTAGGCTGAAATTTCATATGCAAAGATGCAATCCAGAAGCACTTGGGGGTGGGGGGCAGAGAAAAACAAGAAAGGAAAATCCCCGCTAAAAAACCCCTGCTAATGTACACAGCAACACTAAGTTACAGAACATAAAGAAACAGCTTCCTGCTTTCAGGAGCTTTTTTTTTTTTTTTTTTTTTTTTCCTTTTTCTTTTTTTCCCCTGGTTTTGGTTCTTTAATTTGTTTGTTATTGGTTAACCAAATAAAAGAGACGTTTAAAAATTGTGGTGATAATGAAACAAACTAAGGAAATCACAAACCCCACCATTAATGCCAATGTTTTCAGCTTTTGGGTGTGGGGTGCACATGAGGCAGCCTCTGGGGTGATGCTTAGTGACCCGAGAGCTGAGAAGGATTTACACCACCAACTGCAACGTCTTTTTTGAAACAGTTTTGGTCTGTCAAGTGATTCACAAGGTATATTCAAGAGCCTCTAAATACATATCTATACATCAGACCTCTACAGGCTCAGAAAGAGCCATTGGATCAATAATCATCATAGTCTCATCCACGTCCCCCACGTGAGCCAGGCTTCCAGGTGGTGTCACCAGGCACCCTTGTCCCCAGGTCAGCGTACAGTCGAGGTGGTCTTATCAAGCCTCACATTTTCTCCCATTCTTGGCTAGGAGCCTTGCCCCAGCTTTCCAACCCTTCCAAGCGCTGCTCCTCCCCTGGGCAGAAATTTCATCTGTTGCTTCCTGCACCACGGGGAGCCTGCTGCACCTCCCTGCCACCGTTTAGATGATGCTCACCTTGGGCCAATAAATTATACTCAAGTCCAAAGTATGCAGCCGCATAAACATAAAAGGTTCTTCATGTGCCTGTATCTTCTTCAGCATCTTTTCCACCCGGTCCTAGTTCAGGTAAGTACTCCTGTTCAGAACAATGTTTATAAGCATACATTTCACCTGAAGTCACTGAGATTTAAACATGCACTTGTTACCGTCTTCCCCAATGACAGCCCATCTCCATTTAAAAGTATCTCTGAAAACAAGGGTAAGAAGAATAATATGCATGTACACATTTACATATATTTTTGAAAATTACCCATTCCAAAGTAATCACAGAGGCTTCTAAAATATATTAGTTATCAATTTATCTTCTTCAAAACCCATGATATAGCCTTTAGAAAATAAGGCAAACTGGAGGATGAAAAGACATGTAAAAAAAGCCACTGCAACAGAATAATTTGCTTGCAGAATATTTTGCAACCTGTGGCCTACATGGAATACATAATGGTTCAGAAAAAAAGATAGAGTTGGCAGGTTTAAGTGTGAATTCTCCTCTTAGTAAGAAAACCATGTCTAATGAATGCCGAAAGAAACTTTAGGTCACATCACACCATCAAGCATGCTGATAGCTAATAAAACAACTACATCTTATGAATATAATGAGAAAAAATTAAGATAATATTCGATTATCCTGTGTTTCTCCAATTCTCTTACAATTACCAAGTATCAAATCAGTTTGTATTATGATGATTCCCCTTTTTCTAGCAGTTGTGTAAGATTTAGCAGAAAGGTAGGGTACTTGAACTACAAGCTTTAAAGCGAGAGCATGATCTGTGGTTTCCAAGTAAACTGTAGCTGGAGTCATTTTTACTGTTTGCTGTAATTTAAAGGGAAAGGGGGCAAAATATTTATGTAAGAAATGCCCGCTCTGCATCTCATGTCACTGTTGTTAGGATGTGTCACCAAATTCAAACATAATTCTGTGACAATTAGCTTCCTAATAACACATTCAGAAATACAATACTGCATCCTATGCCAGAAACTATTTTCTGCTTCAGTGTTTTACTATGGCTGCACATTTTGAAGGGGCCAACTATTTTAAAGCAAAGCTGCTTTATTTCCCTGCCCCCTCTCCGGAAAAGTAGGGCATTAATGTACTCTGTTGCTACCCACTAGGACTTCCCCATTTGTGGAAGAAGAGTTGTATTACAAAAAAGAATCACCAAATCACTGCTAAAAAGTTCAGTCTCTTCATACACTTCATGTTAGGACATTTATAAAATAATATACTTGTTTTACCAGCCTGCTTGAAGATTATCTTTAATTAAATCTGTAATTTAATTATCTTTTTACTCATTTTGTCCATCTTTGTAACCTGGCTAGTGGCAGCGAACATCTAAATTGCACCTTTATTTACAGATACTTTCATGTTTGTTTCTCAAGGATAATGAAACGAAATGCCTTCAGCAGCTCTGCTTGCACAAGAATTTTTAAAGCAGCTGTGTATAAATGATAATTACTATGATAATTAATGTGGAGGCATTATCTTACTTCTTTATCATGACGTTGATGCTAATGAAAAAGTTACTGAGATGTTACTTGCTTGGCCAAAAAATAGTAACGATCAAAATTTCTCTTGAATCCAATGGGCTTTGGCTATATTTTTTGGTAGCTTATAGCTAAGAATACAAAAAAACCCTTGCATTATTTCATGGAATTTTTTTTTCCAATTCCTAATCACATACTAAAGTATTAACTTCAACAGCCTGAGACCTGGGGAAAGCAAGAGGATGTCAACGGGTGACATCTGTATCTCCAGTAAACCTGCGGCTCTGACCCTGGAGTTTCCTCTCTCTTCACTACATACATAATCAGGAATAGCAATGTACACCCAGAGAAAACATTCTCCTCTTCCCTCTTTTTTTTTTAAATTCAGAGGGAAGAGGGCTTTGTATGTGGATGACTACTTTTGCCTTCATATTCCCCATTTCAAGATGATTTTCAGTCAGCATAATATTATGAATCCTATTTAACTATGCTTAAGATCTCTCATTTAGAGTTAAGTGGAAGAAGAAAAGGCAAAATTGTCTCTGCAGATGTTAAGAAGAAATTCATTGCAAGCAATCATCATTTAATATCCAGTGCTGACTTTTGGAACAAGTGCTTTCTCTAAATAATAAATCAAATGAGTTGGCACTAACAATAATACCTTCGAATATGAATGAGGAAAACAAGAATATTAAAACAATAGAAACATTAACATACAAACCCCTGCTATTTATGGGAGGGAATGGCAGAGGACAGTGTGAAAAATAGCTGTTGCTTTTATTCAGTTTTGTTGTGAACTGTCACCAGCAGCGATGACTGCTGTCAGGGACAGAGACCTGGGTCCTTCCAGCTGCCAGGTACTGTGTCCCCTAAATCTGAACCTGCAGTGTTTATTCTTTAAACAGTAAGTGACGATGCTGAACAATGCACCAGAGCGGGCTGTTTTCCCCATCCCGTCTCCACCAGTGAGTGCTCACTCACACGGCTGGGTGGGCTGGCAGGACACCCCCAGCAGGAGCCCCCTCTTTCCTTTTGCCGCAGGAGTCTCACCCCGAGCTCTGCTGGTGCTTCCCGGGAGGATGCCCTCCAGAATCACAGCAGTGGAGATAAATATCTGCAACCTGCAACAGATCCATGAGTGCATATGGACCCCAGGAGTGCTGTATGTTACTTTGTCACCAACACGCACCGATGAGATCACCTGGCAAGTACTGGGACCTCGGTGGGTTTATTTTATCTTTGCCTTCTGTCGCTGAAGGGTATTAGATCTCATACTATACAGTAGGTTCCCCTATTAACCAAAAGGTGCCACATAAGAAACAGGAGTAGCATGCAGGTTAAGCAAACTAATTCGAGTTATGGATGCGAAGTCCACACCTGGGGAGAAAAAATACCTGTCTCTATGCAAAGCTAATGATGGTGCTTTTCACATGTCTGTATGTGGGTGCAAGGAATGTGGGACTTGGGAACTAGGCAGCACTTTGATCTAGGTGTACGTTAGCATCACTGCTCTTTCTTTGGTCCATTTTGTATTTTACATGTATATTTTACATATTATGTTCTGGATTAACCACATTACTTGTGAAAATGGCTTTGCCTTAAAATCTTTGCTATATTGACTAGCTGTATAGATAAAATATCAGAGGAAATGAAAAGTGAATTGGCAGGTTGAAGAGACAAGTTCCAAACAAAATGAGCAGCAACTTCAAGATTAGTCATTAAGCACTTAACTGGTTGAACTGTTACGATCAGGGTAGGCAATTACTTTCAGCCACCACGCTCCCGTATGCCTTGACTTTCACAAAGATACCTGGTACATCTTCTAAGCATCCTGATGCCAACAAATATAAAGGAAAATATTAAGGGGAGAATGGTAACCAGGATTGACCTAAATCCATTGACTGTTCTTGTGTTTGGGCTGGATTAACGTTACACCTTGAAGCTGTCACGGAAAATGAGACGGAAAGGAATGTGCAGAAATCTAACGCACAGGAATAATCTGGGTTTTCTCTGGGAGAATGGCATCACAGAGAGACTAAATGCCTTCAGCAAGGTCGCAGGGCAAGCCTAGTGTCACCTCTAACCAAATCTCCAAACCAGTCCCTTAAACACAACGCTACCCAAGCAAAATTGCAGTGACATTGAGAATAGGAATGCAACCCCTTATATGCTGTGAACATCGCTGCTTCTTGGGCGTTAAGAACTGAGAAACTCTCCTGCAGACAAGTGCCATGTAAATGTACACACCTGCACATCCCTGATCTGCTCAAGCCTGCTGCCACAGGAGCAGGGCTGGGGGGCATACTGGCAGCCCCGGTCCTGCTGCAGAGGTGAAGGGGTAGCAGCATCAGTGCTTCCCAGCTTTGGGGACTGTGCCAGCCTTGTGTTTCCGATTGCCCCAGACCTCTCTCTGCTGGAGCTGGCACAGGTGGGGAAGCTGACTATTACCTACTTTATTACCAACATAAAAATGGCATAATATTAATTCCTGTTGTTCAGCTCTGTTTTAGTGACCTTATACCAGTTCCCAGTACAAGAGCATTATTTTTTTTAAATCAACAAGTGATTTTAAGGACCCTTGAGATAACTGCACTTCATCTTAATTATATATGAAGTACACCCACATCCTTGCTATGCTTTCTGGAATTCACTGTGGCTTTCTCTTTGCCTTCTTGGGGTATTGTCTACACAATCTCACCTACTATGGATATGTCTAAAATATAAAAAAATAGGGATTTGGAATAAACTGCAACATCCTACAGTTGTTCAGACAGTAAGGGAAGATGCTTTAGCAGCACATTCCTACAGGCTGATGTCCTAGACCCTACAATCAGATGTGATGCTGTATTTGGAAGCAATTGTACCAGATGGCTGCATATTATGGAAAGTTCAGCGCCACTAAGAAATTCAGGATGATAATAATCATAATTAAAGGAGGACGGCTTCATAATTTTGCTCGTGGCAAAACTATGGTCTTTTTAAAGGTGATGACCAAATATTCAGTTTTTAACACCCACTTCGGATGCTTGTTTCAAGTCAGGCTACAGCAGCATGTAGCTACAGCTAACACTCTGCTTAGTGTGTGCAAAGCAGCAGGGAATCTTCAGTGTGAATGGGAGGGGGGAAAAAACAAGGCAGTGATTCACCAAAGCTGAAATCTTCGCTTTGCTGTATACTGCTATTCTTCTGAGTGTGCATATATCATCATACTGAGTAACTGCTGAGGGCTGAAATGAAAATTTCTCCTAGATGGCATTCAAGTTAAAATGCCGCTTGTTCAGTATGCACACATGCACGCACACCCAGAGAAAATATAGCAAGTCCATTTTTGGAACATCCTCCACATCATTTCATGACAACTGGGACAACAATGGTTTTGTTGGTGAGTCACATTAGAAAGTCTGCTAAGGAGGGACACAGCAGCCTGCCACAATGAACAGCAAGAGGAGGGGTCACTTCCCACAGGGCAGATGTTGCCATAGTCACAGATGTGAACACAAGCGAGTGTGCGGAGTAGAGGCTGATGATGGAGGGATATGTCATCATGTAGGCTGTGGGCACGCTCTTCACTCCGGGAAACAGCAGGCACCCAGCACTGGGATTTCCAAATCCTACTACGTACCTATAAGGATGAACACATTTTGTCAAAGACTTAGAATACTCGCACAGGGGATGGATTTCAGGCTGCTGGGTAGTTCCTTCAGTGGCAGAGGAATGAGTGTTACTAGTCTCTGCTGTTCACAAGCACTGTGTCACAGGATTCAGAAGGTAAATTAATAAAAAATAGCACATACTCAATGCTCTGAGATTGAACTGAGCACCTAAAACTGTAGCAAATGCACTTATTGTATCTGAACGCCTTCAGCTAACTGCAGCTATTTATCCTAGAGATACATCTCTCAAGATATGTTTCTTGTAGCCATTTTGCGTATTTGCCACTACTTTACCCAGAAGCAAATAAAAAAACCTTGTAAAAAAGTTAGCCAATGCTAAAGTGGTAACAAAACTGAGTTAGGAGCAGAGAACTATGAAAGTTACTTCATGAAAATAACATGGAAAAGGTATTTTAGACTTTTTTTTCTGAAATATCTGCTGTAAAACCACAGAAGAATGTAGTTCGGATCATGTAATGCAGTTCCCTCTGAAATCTTGACAAACAGGTCTTCCACCCATCACCCCACTTTAAGTCATCACACAACCCACTGGCCAGCTCTGTACAGGGATCCCTAACAAACTGGAAGTTCACCTTCAAAGATCCAAAGTAAGAGAGCATCTGTTGCTGCTTCCCAGAGACTAGCCTTCTTATATATTCCCTCTCCCACTACCAGAAAGTCCGACTCACAATAAAGTTGCCTTTTGAAATCTTTCGTTGGTACTTGTCAAAAGCTATATATAGATTCAGGACTTGCCAAGAAGAAGGAGGAGAAAAGTTAAATTATCACAAATTCAGTGTAAGATTAAGCAAGAGAACAATACCAGTCATTTAAGTAATATTTACCTGGGATAATGCTAGGCTTGTTGTAGCCATAAACTGAACTGTAACAACTGATCCCAAACTGTAAACTTTTAAATGATTACATGGTGGACAAGTGCAGACATACAGTTTAATATATTGAGATCAGATCCAACTGAGGTCTGGTCGCTCAGGTTGCTACTTACAATTATGATGTATTTTGAATAAAGCAGCTGAAAACAGTCAGGCAAGGCTTTGCCACATGTAAACGTTTAGTATGGGCCTAATTATAGTCCTCTGAGAGAGAGTTTTGATTAACCATCTTCATTAACTCTCTGCTCCAGAACAGAATGTCTAACACGATGGCTGGCCTAGCACTGTGTGGCACCATACTTAGACATATCCAAAGCTGAAGCTTTCAAATCTTTCTTCTCTTGGAACCACGTGCAATCTGTAGGTGGCCATTTCTGCAACCACGCTCATTTAACGTGGTTCGGGCAGCCCGTGCCATGTCTGGCAGGGCTCCAGGAGTCTGGCTGCTCTTCAGGGATAGAGATGTCTGCTCACGAGGACAGGGGCCAGAGGGGACTCGATGAAGACCTCCCAGGTGCTCCTTCTCTGCCATCCCTACTCTTCTTGAAGCAATGGCAAAGCCTCCTGAAGTCAAGACGACATCATCTCATGAAGATAATTTGGATACCAAGGGTTTATGAAGCAGACAGTTTTACAAAATAGTTTCTTTTCACCTCTTTGATGATCAGATGTCAACTGCACAGCTTCCTGGCCAATATATCCCTGTATTTTTACACCATCCTTTCCTAATTCCTTCCCATTGAGGAAAATGAGATTCCCGTATTTCAGACAATGATTCACGCTTGAAAGCTACTGCCAAAATTGTAGCTTCCTGGTGTTTTGTCAGAACTTGCTTCTTAAATTCATCATTTGCCCTGAAACTTTCTTTAAAATTGTTAGGAAGGTGTAACGGTTGCAGTTTACAGTATATGTGCAATGCTGACCACCTTTTGCTTTGTTGTACTAAATCTCCAATAAGCAAAGTTTCTGTTTGTCATAAATGTATAGCTTGCAATAGGGTACAGCTGTGAAATCTCTTTCTCAGCAATATGGATGGGTTGATGTCTTTTTACAAACGAGTACTTCAGAAAAGGCTTAGCTGAATAGTCCTAAATGATTATATTTAAAATGTAGAAATTATCAAACTATTTATTTCATATATTTTTATGGAAAACCTGCTTATTTAAATACCCTGCACACACTGAATTTCCTGGTTATGAAAAAAGTGAAGAAAAATACTATTTGCTTTTAGGTAATCAGATTCTGTGGGATCTAATCCTATATCCTATTTATGGCTGTGCTAGCTATTCAAAATTAAAATGAACCTTTCATCCGTGTGTATCATAAATGGGCATTTATCAGGATTATATGATTTTGCAATCCATCTGAATATGTAACCAGAATTTGTTTTCTTTCCGTTTCACTATGTAATTACCATGCAACAATAACAAAAGTGACATGTTTGAAGAACAGATAAAATGCTGTAAATTGGCCAGTAATGGTGATATTTCCTCATCTTCTGAAAAACCCATTTATTCTCTCTCTCAACAAATCAAGGCATTGTCAGCCCATACTCATCTTGTGGCCAGAGGGGCCCTACCAATTTCTAGATGTAAGTGAATACTGGAATGCAGATGAGGGCTACTAACTAAGGCTTTCAACCCAGGCAGCTGGTCTTAGCTTGCCTCAATTTCTAAATCATCCATAATGGGGCCAGGACCTCCGAAGCACTAAAAAGAGCGAGCTGACATGCTGGACAAACTGTTAATTTTTTCCTGAAGAAGCTGCTATATTGCACATCTGTCACTGCTGTGCAGACAATTACTCACGGAGTGGAAAAAAAATCTGCTGCTTGTTTCTAGTGTAGTTGTTAACAGGCGTAATGGAGAAACACAAGAGTGTGAGAGCCATGGCAGGAAGGCTCCTCAGCCTTCTCCCTCCTTTTGTAAAGTTGGATTTAGAAATTAAAATACATCCACGCTCCACGGCTTGCAGAGTCTGAACTGCTACAATTAAACTCATACCTTAAGTCGTTTGATATTCTATAGCTATATTAGAGGTGCAAGTTGCAAAAATGTTTCTCCAACTACTAACCACCCTGAAAACCTGTCTCTCTAAATTGTTGCCTTGCTCTGTAGCACACACAGGTCAGATTTTCAGATGCCACCATTGCACGATGATAAACGTAACATGCTGAAAGTGTAATTTTTCATACCAAATTTCTTAGATATCTAGTAAAATTAACATGAAAAAATGCCTAATTGTAAAACGTCCACAAATTTTAGCCCAAGAGGTGCTCAAACTATCAATAATTGTTCTGAGCCAAGTGGGGAAAATGATTGCCAGGGGTCCAAAGCAGGGGCAGCTAGCCAGCCTGCGCTGGGTCCTGGAGAGTGTGGGCAGCAAGAGCTTGGGACCACCCAACGGGCATGAAAACTGCCAGGTTGGACCTCACCGCAATATTCATCAGAGCTGGCAAATACATAAAAATAACAACTTTCAACCATGATAGCCACACCAGTTATTAAACATTTAGTATAAAATACTGACCTAAGACAGGCTGATCTATGGAATAGTTTTAATAATTATTAAATCAGCATAGCGAATGATGAAAATATCAGCATTTGGTGTTCAAACCTTCCTGATGGCAGGAAAACCTTGGCACGGTAACCTGCTGCTCGTCTACAAGCTTTCCCCCCCTGGTTTAAGAGGTTACATGACTCACATGTTGACTGAAGCACACACCTTGTTCCAGACCTAATTCCGCCAACCCCAGATTTTCAGAAGTCTTGGCTCAGAACTAGTCTTCCATCAATTTATTAATTTGAATTGAAATAATTAAATTAATTAAGAAAATAAAATATTACCTTCACGGTTCTTTTTCCTTTCCTCTGGCACAGGAACATCGGACACAGACGGGCGATGTTTTCCAGGTAAAACTTTGCAAGATAACACACAAAGAGAAGCGGTGGTCTTCAGCAAAACATACGGTATTATAGGAAATTTCCAGAATATTACACAGGACACGATCACAAGGCCTCACCTGAGGTCAAAACCAACAAAAAAAATTCAAATCCATTTCTAAGGAAAAGGGGTTGATGCTAGTTTGCAGATCAAAAATTCAAATCCATTTCCAAGGAAGAGGGGTTAATACTAGTTGGCAGATCACCACACCAACAGTAAAAAAGCAGAGGTGGACAGTCCTGGAGCTAAGGTCTGTAGTGGGGGCGGATGGGCAGCTGAGAGCGGGGTGACAATACCCCCCCACGTTCTGCAGGGACATTTAAGAACCACCAAGGAACGCTCTTCTGTGGCACAGCAGGTGGTGTCTGCCCACCAGAGGATGGTTTATGGTCTTTGGCAACTCAAGGGCAGAAGACAACTCCAACGCACAGACAAAACCAAAAGTGGCAGGAGTAGATCGTACCCTTGGCAGCTTGTGGCACTGGCTTGCTGGAGAGAAACTGGGATCTACTCAAAACGCCAGGTGTGGAACGTAAAGCATCTGTGCTTACCAGGACACCAGCATGAGCCTCTGCCAATCATTTGATAGTTGATTACATCTTATCATAAACCTCCTAAATAAAATTGTATTTATTAACAGTTGACTCAAAAACCCCCACCAAACCACAAAACCAGAATGCTTTTAAGAAATCTTTCGATAGAAAAGATTTTTGTCACATTAAACTGAAATTTAAAAATACAGTAAAGATTACGAAGATGGATTAAAAATCAAACCAGACTAAGAGCATATTTCCCTTATCAGAATTAATAGCAACGAGAAAGTGGCAGGTTGCATCACTGCAGAACAGATTTTAATATTTACTTGGGCTGGTTGTGAAAAAATGGGTGAAAGATGCCTCAGAATGGAACAAAACTTCCACTTGTGCCTGCAGCGACTCCTGCCTGATCGGCAGGTGATGCCCATGGCATCAGGCTGGCCACTTCGAAGGACACTGCTGATTTAATGCTTCCTCTGAAAATTCCTGCTTCAAGTAACATCCAAAGTATGAAATCTGGAAAGAAAATGCAGCATCTTGATTTCTGGGGAACCGTGACCTCCCGTGCCTCACACTGCCACACAAGGTCAGGCTTTCAGTTTTCCTTTTTGTTTCTGGGTGGTTTAATTGCATTCCTTCACCACAGATACGACCTACAAGTACGTTTTGTGAATTCTGTCTTCCCTTGTTGTTAGTATCTTCTCTCACGAAGGATCCAAATGACCTCGGCCCACCGGGGCTGCACGTACAATACCTGCAGCAGCCAAAGAGAAGAACGGCTGGCTTTGGGCAGCCAGGAAATTCTGGCCAAGATCCCACATAATTTCCCCTTCCACCTGCCTTCGCAACCCTCACTTTTTCCTTCTCTTTATCAGTATTTACTGTGAGAAATAGCTGCTGAGTGTGGCCCCACGTGAACAAAAGGAGAGGTCTCATTCATCGTGCACTTCAGAAACTGCCTTTTACCCAGGGAAATTTCTTCAGAGTATTTCTCTCTAAAGGTATTTTTCAGAAACAATTAGGATCACAAAGGTACTATATAAAGTGTCACAGAATTTTTCTATGGCTTGAAAAATAATTATCAGCTTATTTGCATTGTTAAACGTTAATTAGCTATGAATGGTAATTTTTTTTTTTAACACTGCAATACTTCAATTTCTCATTACAAAATAATTTCAGCTCTATTAATTAGTTCTAACAGTAACTCATAGTAATGGATGACACCTTAAGTGAGCTATTAAATGCACTTTACCACTGATTAGGAAGAAGACAACTAAAAAACCCAGCTAGGTTTACATAAAGACAGAATATGAAACAATACATTGTAGATTTACTGACTTTCGTAGAAGCTGCTCACCCCTTTTAAGGAACGCAGACTCAGCTTAATCAGAACTTTTGTCACTTCTGAGAGGTATGTGGGGTAACCAGTAACAAATGGTTTAGTCATTTCACTATTTTTTTCGTAATTTTATGTAATACACCCATCTCTTTAGAGGTGTACATCTATATGCATGCATCTGTGTGTGTTTGTATAGACACATACAGGCAAACAACTTCATTTTCTCAACTACACAGTAAAACTGATTATTTTTTTTCTATTTAGTTTTGCCTTTTCATTCACCAGGTCCAAAGACAGCGCAGGGATGTGGTTCTAGCCCAAATTATTCAAACAGCCACTATCCTGGATGGTGACAAAAAGCACTACAGAATACTTCCCTCGCCACAACATTGCAACCTTTTTGTCACAGTCTGGTATAATTAGTCTCGTAGCAGGTTTGGGAGGGTCTCTGGCTCAAGCCACTACCCAGAAATCTGCACCTGTGACCGATCCTGCAGGCCAAACATACGGACCCCACAGACAAACCAGCTCCTCTGTTCCATGGCAAAGGGGAGCCCATGCCAGGAGCAAAGACCCACGGCAGCGGCCATCAAACCCCAGGAACAGCATATTTGACCCTACTGGCCATGCCGCAGCCCAAACCTCCCACGGCACGGGCAGCCAATGCTCCTCACTTGCAGTAACAGGTAACACCATTGTGAGTGGGTGCAGCAGAAGTTGCCTCAGATGCTGTCCTCCACAGGACATTTCAGCAACTCCAGAAGTTGTGGAGCAAGAACGTTTTTCAAAACCTACTTTGTTGAGCTGGTGCTCCAAGACCTCCCCTCATACCTCACACCTGGGGTCTCTAGACCTGCCCAGGTTGCAGCTCCTTGGTGGGAAGCTTGGGCATTCCTGCCTCCCCGGCTTCCCAACACATGTCCTCCTGACCTGGAAGCATGGAGGCTGCTGCCAGGGCAGCCTCCGACCACTGAGCTGCACCAAAACCACAAAAGCCACAAGGTGATTTCAGGTTTTCCCGTTCTTTGCTCTGTGATGGGGAACATGCAAGTCTGGAGAGATTTTGTGGGATCTCCTTGCTGTGGGACCTGGAGCCAGAAGGTTTCAGGGGCTGTGAATGGCCAAGGCTTCCAAGCTCTTTACTTCCAACGAGGGAGCTCGTCTCCGAGTCCTTGGCCTGTGGAGGGGGCCTGGCGATGCCAGAGGTGAAGGCTGTGGTAATCTGGTCTCTGAACGACCCATGGAATACACAGTATCTTGGCCACAGCTTATTAGAAAAAGCAAAATCCCACAAAATATTAGATTTTGCTGGATAAACATCCTCTGACAGAAAAATTCTTACTTTGGATGCAGTCTAGATTGCGTACGAGAGTAGCTTGAGTCTAAGGAGTGCTTTTTTTTCCTCTGAAGACATGACTTTGGCACCCCATAGTGAAAATTCAGATTTTATTCTATTAAATCTAAGCCGGAGAGGGAGGGTCACAGTCAGAGGCAGCTGCCCAGTGCAAAGTGCCTCTATTATCAGCTCTCCAGAAGCCCCGAGTAGCGTTCGTGGCCCTGGATGTCCAAAAGGGAACCCAGCTATGGGATTAATACTTCTCAGTGTTAGCAATAAACAAGCCTAACAGCCAAATATCAAGTGCTTAGACAGCAGTTGGCAGATCTGAGCCCCTACACCATTTCTTCATGAACCTTCATCATGGAAAACCCCATGCCTACCGGGAAAACTGCAGGTAGGTACAATATAGAGGTTGAAAGATGAGAGGATTCTCTAGATGGTAAATTACTCTCTGCTCCAACACTTTAGCAAGTGGCAACATTCCTGCCTGGACTTCTTGTTTGTTCGAATTCCTGGCCAAGAGCTACTGTTTAGCAGCTGAGCTATCTTTGTGGGTAATGGGTAGAAATTGCCTAAATTCAGTTAATAAGAACTGTAATTCACTAGCATTCATATGCTCACTGCCAAAAAGATGAAAAACAAATCAACTTACACAGCACAATGAGTATAAAGGCAACCTGGTAATTGTGTTACTTATTATTTACATCACATTAAGAAAACCCTTAAAATTATTATTGGTTCACTCTCAAAATCCCTCATTTCAGTAATAAGGTGTACCATGGCATATAAAAAAGAAATCTGTGACAGATTATTAAAGTGTTCTCTCAGATACTGGAACTATTCATGTTTAATCCAAACTAACATACTGAGTATCACTGATACTCTTGTTCAAGGAATTTTTACATCTTGTATTAACTATACTTATGTATGTATGGTTTATGTTGTAGATCATCTCTGCTACTACCAGAAATGAGAGGGCCAGCATCACCTATACTGAGATTCCGGCATTTAGAAAATTTCAGATAAAATACTCCACTTTTTTTCACAAATGGCAGAACATCTAAATGCTTAAGATAACCTGGAACATTTTGAAAAAAAATAAGGCAACACTCGTGGAATTCAAACTTAAGACTTGAAACCAAAAGCACAAATCTGAAAATCTGCATATTTGCAACTGGAAAAATTCTTGTGCCCTCCACAATATTCTGTAAGAAAACTGCCAAGTTTGTGCAAGAGAGAAACCAATGGGAATATACTGAACAGCAGTAAGGGTCTTCAAAGAAACCAAGAATCTAAATGCAAAAACATTTTATGGGAGGAAAAACTAAAAACCATTTGTCCCAGTTCTTCAAAGAATCTCCTTGCACTGCTTAAATCTACCTTATAGGATAATACGTTGAAACCATGGTATAGGCAATTTCCAAGAGAGTAGGATGAAAAAAATTACCGCTCATTAATGCAGAAAACACAACTTACGTGAACAGACAAGCAGGGAGCAATCTTGAGGCCCAGCACCAACAGTATGAGATGCTTCAGAAGGTGGAAGAAGTTTGAATGTGGACAAGTGTAGAATAGGCTGACTCTCGCTGAGAAAGTAAGTATTCAAAGTGGTAAATGCATGAGAAGTTTAACTTAGCCCAGGTACTAGAGCTGCCAGCATCCTTCAAAGGTGGGTCAAAACGCCGAGTCTGTTTTGCCAAACACTTTGACATCTTTTTTGTAAATTTGAGAAAATATTACCGAGGGCATTTACATTTTCCTTCTGCATACTTTTGATGCATGCTTTTCCTTACTCATCTGCCCCTACATTTAAGAGCAATTTCAAATTTCTCATTGTATCACAGACTCCGAAGTGATTTTGATCCCTTCCGTTATGTGCAATTACTTTTCTGCTATATCCTTCTTGAACTGAAAACATTTTAGATTTTTCTTCCTGTTTTTGTTGTTACTTTGCTGAAATGAAAGACTACATAACACACACAGAATCAGCCACGCAGTACTAGACTGCCTGCCTGATGGTGTTGACTGTGGCCCAGACAACCTGATGTGAGCGGTTTGTTGCGTGTTGTTTTGAGCTGTGCAAAATGAAGATAACTCCAGGTTGAAAAGGCACCCCGAGTCCCTGCACTGCCGGGATGTACTGTGTTTGGTACTGGAAGGACGGAGATCAACACGACCCACGAGCCAACCTGTACCTTGCAGCAGCCAGAGAGGTGCTCTGAAGACAGTCAGTGCTGAAGATGGGTGGGCACAATCCAGCAAGGGGGCAGCTGACTCCAGGGCTCTGCGGGAACTCTGATGCATGGAAAATTTAGGACCTGTATCTTTTAATGGGGAAGGAAGTTAAGGCCCCAATCTGCAAACACTTGCATGCAGGCTTATTTTTAGACCTATGTAGTACTTCACGTCTTGAAGTCACTAGATGTGTTTATGCGCAGAAAATATTACCTATCTCACAGCCTTCATCAGTGGCCCTTCATCAGCTTGCGGCCACTGGAAGGAGAGGAGCCAACACAACAGCCTGCCCAGGCTGAAGAAACTTCAAGTTTCCAGTGTCAAAATCTCTTACAACTGACGAAGGCAACAGTAAGATATTCAGAAAACTGGCCTAGGGAGGTACTGAGGAACAACTTCCCCAGCCTAGCAGAAATGATGGAAAATACTGAATGGTACCACTTCGCACATACATGAATGAGATAACACTTTAAGAGAGAAACACTGGTTATTATCACTTAAAACATATATAGGGTTACACTTTTTCACAAAAATGGACAAATATTAAGAATGAAAGACAACACTAAGGACAAGGCACAATTAAATTGAGCATCTCTATGATAAAATATTCTGAAAGATAATATTTTAATGAGCTCACATAATTAATCAGTGTGACTATGTTACAATAAAATATACATTCCTCAGAGACTAATGTCTTATATTCACCGTTTCAGAAGTCAGAGTCCGCTGTTCTTAGACTCATCATAGCAATGCTATAAGCAGTTGGGCAAAATCATAACTTTCTATAGGTGGAATACCTCTTATTAATTCAAACCACTTTTCATAGCTGTTAATAAACACAGTTCTCGTAGGTGCAGTTTACAGAATCTCAGTGATTTTCAGCCTTTTACTTAAAGACTGAATCTTGCAATAAAATCAATATACCATCATGGTCAACATATCTCCCAACATGCGTTTTGTTGTAGAAGAAGGGAACCATAGGAAGCCCAAACCCTATTTCCACTAGAGTTACTTACTACCAGTCAGTCATGAAATGTTTGTTGCTGTTGTAGTCTTCCACAATAACTTAAAAGCACACCTACATTAAAAAAGTTTGTTGATAGTTTTACTGTACAAACTCTCTTATAGCTTAGTAGATACAGCCTATATCAATCTATGCTGGTAAAGTTTTTATGTAGTTCTATTTAGCAAAACACCCCTCCTCAGACAAGGACAACTTCCATGCTGAAATTGCCGCACCTCCTCAAGACTTTTTCCAGTGTAGCGAAGTCATTAAAAAACAAAAAAATATCCCAGTCTTAAATACTGTACCTGCAAAAAACCCCCGCTTGACCACAATAAAACCTTTTCCAGGGAGAATTCAAAGCAAAACCATATAGCAATCTTTAAAAATGCCATTTTCCCTTTCAACATTTTGCGTTAGCTTTACAGCTGGACTACAGGTTGATAAAAGAAATGATTTACACTGCGTCTTTTCAGACTGAACACACACACTGCCCTTAGGTATGGGACTCTACTGTAGGTAACTCAGTTATGCAATTGCTGTGTGCTAACTATGCCACCACTTCTGAAAACGCTGCTAGGGATGGAAGTCTAATTAAAAAGTCTCTTGATTTTAGAGTATGAGGGAAGGGATCCTCATTTATGATATGCCTTTACTGCCCTGGGAGCATGGGGAGAGGGAAAGTAAACCAAAGGCTGTGTGAGAGTTCTCTTTGGAGGAACAGTTTTGGAGAACTGCTTGAAGAGAAAGCACAAAGTCCTGTCACAGTTATCAAAGTGTACACATACTTAAAGAGTGAAGGGAACTTGTATTTAAACGCCTCAGAAGAATACGATAATACAAGTACTGCAAACATCCTAAATGAGGCATTTCCTGACATCGTGGTGTAACCTTTTCAGATGGATAATAATAACCTAGAAAAGTACTAATAAAAAGGTACATATAAGGTAGTATAGTAGCTTTAGCATAATATGCATCTGCTCAGTACAAGATATTAGCAACCTTAATTATATTTTCAGAAACAGCATGTTTTTTACTCCCCTGTGCAGTAACGATGTTATCGATCAGGGCACTTTGAAGAAAAGAACATACAAACCCCATGAAGAACAGTCTATTTATTTTATTTCATCTTGCATTTGTGCTGTTAAAGCAAAGCATTCTACACATATTATTTAGCTATTTACTGCCGTTCTACACCCATCATTGACCTAATTGCAGAAAGACAAATGCAGGGACAAACTTGTTAAAATGAGCATATTGATAACGCTTCTCTGACTTCAACAAATATTTATTTAAAAATAAGATACTGCTCATGGGTTTCTTTTATTAACAGTTAATGGCTCAATTCACAGAACTTTGAGACACCATGGAACATGTAGCAAAATGCAATGCTGATAATACATAATGTCTCCTCACCAAACATTCTGCAGAGGAAGAATATTATGGTAACAGCTGAGCTACTGGTTAATAAAACACCTAGATGGAAAGAATCTGACAAGTGATTGACGGTAACTTTTAGATACAAGATGATCCCATATTTATTTATATAGGCAAAAAAACCTTCAGTGTCACAACTATTAAGAATTATTATCTGAAAAACTTGCATATGTATTTTAAAATAACATGTGCCAGCTTTACAGTAGGTATCATGGTATGATTGTAAGTTAGGTATGAGGAGGACCTGAAGAAAAAACCCCAATAAATCCAAGTACTTTGCCCTGTTTCAAAGGCAACTAACATTGCAACAGCTCAAAAAAGAAAAAAATACAATTAATTCTTGTTTTGTTTCTTAACACTAGTTTTAACTGTGCAAAAATCACACTACTGGAGTATCTTTTAAAACCACTCCTACGACATGTGGAAAAACAGAAATAAAATGATACTGTGAGTCAGAATGGGAATTCTACAGCAACAAAAAAAATCTCTTTAAACTCTAAAGTATGTTAATAAATCAATTTGTTCTACAGCTTCTAACAGGTAACACTGACTGTCAGCTGTGGCATCTATGAGAATACCTGCTGGAAAACAGACAAACTATATCTATCGCTATATCAAAATCAATTTGACTATTCTTAATGTCTAATAGTTTCTCACTAATGGATTATTTTAAAACAAAAAGTTGTAAGATTTCCAATCAGACTAAGTAGTTCTTCCACTATGGCTGTTTACTAGGCTGGCTGCTTCACTGTATCTGTCTGTATGCATGGATGAATGAAGAGTTGAATGGACTAAAGAGTTTTTCTCTCAACATGTATCCATTATTTCCCTCTCATCTTTTTAAAACAGAAAACATTTTCAAGTACTTTCGGAGCTGTAGACTGATTTCTTCAGAATCTACTGCTATGGTAAATTGCACAGAAATACTTCAAACAAGTGCTATATGTGCTGTACTTAGAATTTCCAGCCCAAGATATGTAGGGGTTGTAACCAAAGCAAAACAATGGATTTTAATAGGGAATGAACATTCCTTTACATATTTGCAAACAAAGCTAGAACAACCAGAACTTAAAGATTCACTTTCACAATTTACATTTTAAAAATTATTTGAAGGAATTTTTGATTGTGGTGTACAACACAAAGAGCTCTTTAGAATTCCCTTGCTCTCAATAGCACACTGCATCGCAAGAACCGAAGCATGCCAGGTAAATTCGTTATTGTAAATAACGCTTATACAAGTGGGCACCTCTGCTAGCCGCAGAATTTCAGGCTCTCAGCCCTTTGCAATTATGTGGCCCTGAAATCCTTTGGATATGGAATGTTTTTAACTCAGTTTAGTTGTGCAAGAGATAATTGAAGTGGGAAACACGCGTTATGCTATACCCCAGAACCTTTCAATAAAAAGCGTATGTGTTGATTAAAATCCCAAGTCTGTTTAAAATGTCTTGCTGTTTCAAAAAGCAAAACCACACAATCATATCAAGTATTTAAACAGCAATAAATAGTTCTCCTGAAACTCAGAGAACATGCATTCAGCTATCATTTAAAACAGTATCAAGTACCAAAGTTTTACTCGGCACTACATGTACGGTGAAACCATGTTCCCAAACCAACAGTACTCACAGTGGAAAGCACAAACATTTCTTTTAAGCAAACTCAATGCTATAATGCTGCTACTTCTTTTCCTAGTATTAATTTTTCTGGAAAAACAGGTGAAGTTGAGAGAAAAAGTAATAAAAGCACTTAAAATTCATCACTGTATTTCACAGTCACATCAAGGAAGCTGTGTTCTTTTTGTTCTAAGGAAATATCTTTGCAAGCATCTGGAAGTAAGTATTTTTCTCTGCAGTTTGGGAGCAGAGGAAGAGAAAGATCCTCCTCTCGAAGAAAAAAGAAAGACTGGAGAATCAAATCCTGTTACCTCTGCAGTGAGGGTAAATATTGCCGGCTACTCCAGGGGTCGGAGGGGAGGGAGGCAGGATTTTCTCCTTAGTCCACCTGAACAACAGTTTCCTTCAGCCCTATCATTTAATTTTAAAGTGGAATTTGTTTTATACGGCAGACCAATAAGTACCCTAGGAGCTTGATTGGTTGGTGCTTAATGAAATTGCTTCTGCTGACATTAGATACATTAGGATACTGATTAAAACACTTAATGATCCCTCTTGATTTTAAATTGCTAGCTTAGATTTGTGAGATGCCATCAAAGTACCTTTTTCCTTCCTTTCCTTCACCCTAATCCTGCTCCTCCTTGCCCTTTTTCTGTCCATGATCCTTAAGGGTTGTGGCTCACTGGCACCAGCATGATCACAAACCCAATGGTAACATGATGTTGAACACTGCATTGTTTAAAACATGCCAAACCCCAGAATATTAACACTGAAAAGGCAGTCGTCTTTAAAATACAATTTCCTGGTTCAAAGCTCAAACTGTTCTTAAAAGTAGAAACACTGAGGATTATTAATATAAAGGGAAAGCCAAGTCAGAATAATCTTTAACTTTTTAAAATATTTGATGAAAAAAGATCATCCCGTAAATGTGAAAACAAGTATAAAAGCTTTACTTTTGAGCTTGAATGTGGAAGACAGTGATACATTGCCAGATAAACATGTTGGAATGGCATCCTACCAAAAGAAAGCCATTTTTCATGCTCTTATACAAAACTGCACCCCATATCACCTTCCAGTGGGAAATGTGTACACCTTATGGGCAAAATGTCATCTTTTAACAATCAAATATTGTTAATCGCTAGAAACACCAGGTTTGGAAACTTTGCCTGAAAAGGGGAAAAACACAACAGCTGTAGAAAGTTCCATTTTCCTTGACAAATTCTTATCAAGACTCTCGAGATGAAATCATACTTACAAAAAAAAATAAATTTGCTTATATACTAAAACCTGCTGGGTTAGAAGCTTTCATGAAAAAAGGTGAATATACTGAATTTTATGCTTAATACAAACTTTAAGACCAGAGAAAATAAAAAAGTAGAAGTTTTTGTACATTTTAGCACCATTATAAAGTCAGACTCGAATGCCAGTTGTGTCACTGTGGCTGCACCTTGCAGCTGGTGTAGCTAATGTGAAGCACATCGACTTCCATCATCCCGGAGAGAGGAATAACTGGATTTGCTGATCACAACAAATAATATGTTTGCCATTTTTCCCTTTTTTTTTTTTTTTCCTCTTTTTTTTTTTTTTTTTCTCCTTTCAAAATTAATTCTAGGCTTTATTTTTATTGGGCAGCCAGAGTGCATTCTGTCAGCTAAATCCAAGTCCAAGTCCTTTTGGTCTCTGGACAGCTCGTATCGGCTCTGCCATCCCTTTGCCGTCTGGTCCAAGGCCCGTGCCAGGAGTCCAGCCCATACTCTGAAGCATTCTGTTTCCAATGTTGTTTTCTGGGATTGGTTGGGTGTTTTCACCTACAAACCCTGAGATTAAAGAAACACACAGCATTAATCAGCGCTGCCCGCCATGTGGAGAAGAGCAGGATAATCTCCCTTAAAGCCTTAAACCTTCTTATTCTCCTAATTCACCTAACAGGTTGCTAGAACGGGCTGTTTTTGCACATGTTGACCTTATATGCATGACTGCATATGAATCTAAATAATACAGTCTTAAGCTCTGCTTTATTTTTGATGTTTTTAAAGACTCATTCAGTTTTTAAGTATGAAATACTGTCACAAATCTTTTATACACCAATATAGTGGATTCTACATTTCCATCAAAGAACACACATCACCTGCACAAGTCCACCAATACACCAATACAAGGCAAGATTACCTGAATTTCTTGTCCTATACAGTCACATCATATTAACATGACCATTTCTCCATTCTTAGCAATACTTATCAATGCTTAAGATCTCATTCAGTAAAACACAATTTTCTGATTAAACAGTTATAGCTGTTACAGAAACAGTACAGACAAGTGGTCTAGTATTCCAAATTCAGCTATACCTTTACTCAGTTTCTCTTTTACTGATCATGTAAGAGAGAGTTGATATATCCAAGTCTACTTTCGGTATTTTCAATACCATTAAGTGTTTATACACTTTTCTCTCTGTACCATCAGGATGTCTGAGAAAAGCTGCACACATACCGCAGAAAAGATCATCAAGATTGCAAGTGTTAATGTAACAGATGCATTTTTTCAGTAACAGATTATTTTTTTTTCCATGAATGTGTCATAAAAAAAGAAAGTGAAGTCAAGTAACAAAGCTGTTCCCCCCGCCATCCACCAAACTCCTCAAGATAGAATTTGGAGGTGAAGCACGGATAAGCCTTCCCATACATAACCGTCCTGCATAAGGGATATAAATGATATTTATTTAAACAATCCGCATTGAAACTTAGCAAGTTACATCATACAAGATTTTAAAAAGCTGAAGTTTTTGAACTAACACAAGCAGTTGCATGTAGGCAGCTGGATTTTGTTTTCAGCTTTGTTCAGCATCTCCCACCCCCGCTGACAAAAGAACAAAAAAAGAACCCCAACATGTGCCCAGCTTCAAATATTCTCTGTTTAACATTGTACCTGTTTATTCTGGACTGCTACTTTTTGAAAAATACTGCAGGAGGAGACTGTGTTTTTGGAGAGTACAATGTCTTCAATCAAGAGTTTACCATTGATGAGCAGCTGGCTCATGATTATATTACCTTACTAAAGAAGAACACAATAAAAGTTGAACATGCACTTCTGAAAAGCTTCAATTATCACACATATACAAAAAAAGCAAAGCCCCACAGTGGAAACTGCATACACATAAGTTCAAAATGAGAGGTGCACATTAAAAAACTCATGATAGTGATGATGAATTTATAGTACTCCAGCATTATCCACCACAGATCTGTTCATATTCAGTAAAACGCTGGCTACATAAAAGGTAGACAGCTTTCTAGTATCTCAGCTCCTCAGACAAAGAAAAAGGGAAATGCATTGAGAGAAGGCATCCTTTAATACTGGTTTGAAGCTATGCTTAATGCTAGGCTTAAAATAAAGGCTTTTAAGTCAGCAGCCTCCAGTCCCCAAGAGGGTTCCTCTTGAACTGACCAGCACAAAATTCAATGTCCAAGACTTCTTTTCTTTTCAGGCCCCCACAGGCAGAGGCAATTTTCATACAGATGAGTCCCTGACACTGCCTGGCATACACAACACAGGCTTTGCAACCTTCTTAGTTATACTTTCTAGCTCAAAAAAAAAAAAAAAAAAAAGGGGAAAGAAAAAAGGCTACTGTTCAACAAAAGTTCTGGTAAACCTCACAGGTAAAACCCTGGAATTGTGTTTTGGTCCACTTTTCACAACAAGTGATGGTAAGAAATGAAGCATCACTTCAATGAATGCCTGTGGAATAATTAAGGTGGAAACTTAGAAGAAAGATCCAACAGCTCCACCAAGCAGGAAAGAGCAAGGCTAAGAGTATATTTTGTGACATCTAGATATCTAAAATATTGAAGTACTCATAATGCTGCTTAGGCAAAGCCAGCAATGCTGCTGGAATGGTATGCAAGGCATAGCCTGAGACAACGTAAACAGCTTTTTCGTTAGTGTATTTGGGGGAAAACCCCCCAAAGCTTTTCTTCTAATACATGTACCATTCTATATGAATTTCAATTCTCAAAAACAGCCAGAGCAACCTCACAAAAAGAGATACGTGAAAGAACAATTTGTACCCTGATGTGGTTTTTAGTACATCGATGTTTCTATTTTTGATACTTTCTGAAGTAGCTTGATGGTGGTTTTTTTTTTTTTCTGTGACTGACAGGATAATTGGAGTATTTTGTTTTTAAAGACATACAAGTCCTTCTAGAATGTATACTGTAACTATTTTTCCCTCCACTAACACCTTGCGTTAGAAGACAAACCTCTCCTGAACAGTTTGTTTTATTCTCAGATGTCACCAGATTAAAAAAAAAACAACTACAAGAAACCACCACAATCTTGACTTCACAACCCACTTTTGGGCAATCAAACAACATATGCTGTCCAAAGGATGATGTGTTTGGAGGCTTTTTATTGCAGCAAGAATAAGGCAAAAGCAAAACCTGACCCAACTTGCCTATATTACTAATCGACTAATTACTGAATTAAATGTGAATATGGATAGCTTTTAATTCTGAAAAATATTTAATATATGCAGGCCACTCTTTTGCAGTACAGTCAGTTTTTATATGAATGCTATCTATACCTGTCTTTAATATTTCTGCAGTTTTCACTCATTGCTTGAAAAAATTATCTGTAATGCAACATATTTTACTTGACTCAGAAGAATATGGATAGTGGCATTGCCATCTTCCTCCACTCCACGTCCCTTCAACATTTGGGGGAAAAAAAAAAATTTGCATTGCTGATTGACTGCATGACGGGAGAGACCTCTTAAAAATCATGCTACACTGTGTGCTATTCCCCCGACCCCCATTCTTGTGCTTTGGGCTTTTATTTTCTAATTAAAAGCAGTAATTGTCCTTGCAATATTCATCTTCAAGTTCAGTTTGTAATTCATGCCTACGGCACACTTCTTGGAGTAGCCAGTAGGGCCTGTTAGGCAGCACGGTCCAAGCACGCTGGCCTTGGAAACAGCTGCGCTACCTGTGGGACGTGTTCAGCCTCGACCCACCCAGGAGCAAGAGCAAAATCAACTCAATTGCGCCGTCCCACAAAAAACAAATACGGAAAATTGGGCTAAGAAAAAAAGTGGGGATGCATTTTTCTAAGTTTATTGCCATCTGAAGCTTTGTGGGGTTCCAGGAGTTACGAGGAAGTCTCTGTACTAATAATTAGTAGGAATCTCCTGTGCAGAGCCTTTTTACTCTATAGACTGAAAATGTTTTTAGCAACTGTTAACAACTTGGTTCTTGATCTACCAGATGAGTAGTCCTGCAGCAGAAGTGGCTGCCGTTACACAAGCGAGGAGCAAACACCGAGGAACAGTAACTTGCTTGAACAGACAGCACTGTAAAATACCCTCACTTATGTTCCTTCCCTTTGCCATACTGCCAGCTGAAATAATAAAGGCCAATCCTCAAATGTTTGTGTATATGAATAAACACACTACAAGGTGTACACATATTATGCATATGACCTTACATACATGGAACATGGAACCTATGAGCAGAAAGAGGCAAAACTGGGAAGGGGAAAACAAAACCTCATCACATTAGTTTAATTTTGGTATGATATTTATTATGGCATTAAAGGCAGGTTTCAATGAAAAATAAAGGTAAGTAATCTTTTCTTAACAGCTGTTGAGACAGGTATGTCCTGGTTAAAGAGTACACTAGTATTCAGTGCCATACCCTTGATTTTACAGTGATTGCCATGAATTAATTTAATTCCATCTGTAAGCTAAAATCAGATCAGAGGTCTAATGCTGCTGCAGGCTCCACATCTGTTTAATCATTTTTGGATACAACAGCTTGCAAAAGTTCAGGTTTTAAATTCACTTCATATTTAAGAAACAATGTTACACCACTGCACATCATCTTCAGCAAGAAACAAATGAGCCTCTGCACAGTTTTGATCTGACAGATCCATTTTGTTTGCAAAATGCTTCTAAAGATTAAAAGCTCATCATTTAAGTTATCATTTATTACAGAATAATAAAGGAACTGTGACCCCACAAACCATACTGTGACAATATTTATTTGTATGGTCCAATTGCTGGATGAGACCAACATCAAGCATGTTTGGTTTATATTGGGGTGAATAAAATCAGAATACAGCCAGGTTCAATCTCTTCAATAACACTTGTTTAAGAAAATGTTGGGGTTTTTTGGTTTTTTTTTTTTCCCTTCCCCCCAGCTGTAAGAAACAAATGAAGGCATATTGAAGTAATTTCATCTCCGGCCACCGAACTATTTTTGATGTTAAGAAAACGGGTTTTTAAACAGTTCTGAAGAAAATGACACTGTACATAAATATAGCCTTGGCCTTTCATCTTTCTTTTATATGATTAAGACTTGTGAGCAGAACAGCAATGCCTTTGCAGACCATACCACAACTATTATTTCCTCTTCTATCGCTCCCAGCAGCCTTAAATCCTTTAAATCCTTTCCTAGAAGGATCTCTCTTTGCTTGGGTAATTTTTGCAATACATGGCCTGCTAACCCTTACCCCCTACCCTGGATCTCACTTATGTCTATCACAGCAGAGTCAGTCTTTCTACTTCAAATCTTCCAAGGAGCATTGTGGATGGTAATTCACTTGCGTAATTGGCTCAAGAGATGAAAATCTTGTATCTGCCTCTCTTAGCCACTAATCTATCCAGCTGACTGCAAGCCTAATTGGCAGCTTGTTTAGTAATTTGGCTCCTAAAGTGTTGTATTGATGTTGGATAAACAGCCAATGGAAGGAGAAACGATACATGCTGCTTTACTTTAAAAGCCAGTGCACTTTCCCCCTCATTTTCTGAAAGCATTTAATATTCCATCTATTCTTTTTCTTTTCTGACTCCTCACTAGGCAGATGAGCTTGGAACAGTAGGGACTGATCCTGATACATAAGACAATTTTACAAGGAATGTAATTAGAATAACACACTGCTGTAGCATATCTTTTTATGCCAGCTCTAAGTAGCAAAATGGGAATCAGACTGCCTAGATGCTTACATTAAAACTGTTTTGGATAATTGCGTGCTCAACATTGTGAGCATAGCCAACAGCCATATTGTGATTTTTAAAATCAGTACCTGCAGTTGTTTTCAAAATTCAGTATGCTGTGGCTGTATATCTAAAAAAAAAAAAGTTACAAAAATCCTACATTACTTAGCTAAATATTTGAAATTGCATTTTTACACCAGACTTTCATATATATTCCTCACACCAAGCTATTTAAGATTGTGTCTAAAGAATAACCTTAGAATGATTATAGTTCAAGTGAGCCTGCTTGCATTGTATTTTACCCTAGCTAGCAGAGAGAGAGAAATAGTAGAGAGGACAGAGCTACGGCTTCAGCAGGCGTTGGAAATCTCAGTGTTTACCCACACCCACTATTAAAGCAATAGTCGCGGAATGGCAGCATGGGCAAATGCATTCTTTCTTGCAGCTCAGACCCTAGATTTAAATCTGTTTTCAACTGTCCTGAATATATAAACATAAATCCATGAACTGATGAAAATTGAGACACCGAACTTTAGGGTCAGCTGGTCACCCAGCATCACTTGAACATGGATCTGCAGGTGCTCTGCTCCTGCCATGCTTTACTGCACTGCACTGTGTGTAAAGTGTAACTTCACGCCTGTTCAGTCTCTGCTACTATTAAAATTGGTTGGGAAGAGTTGGAATTACTAGATTCCCATTTATCCCTCTGTAAGGGGAATCTCTTGAATACCCAAGACTGTCTTTTCACTTGGCTCCAGAGGAGGTCAGTTTTACGCCTGCCACCGGACGGCATATAGGAAGAAGCACTCTCACAGGGGACCATTCCAAAGTTCTCCTCAAACCCCTGGAAACTCAGCAAATTGCTCCCTTCTGATAAGCATTCCCTGACTTTTACAAAAAGGCTTGTAACCTTATACTGAAAGCCACAGGGAAAGGATTTAAATCACAGTAATACTCTCAAAACGGACAGCACAGTTGTTAATTTCAGCAGAAAGATTGAGGATTAAACTGATACTAGGCCCAGGCACACCATGGTAGCTCTATCTGACCCTAACTCAAGTTGGGATGGATTGCCAGGACACTGGATATGTGCCTATTGCCTATTCTCTGCCTGTACAGTTGGAGTATTCCCTTCTGTCAAATTATCTTAATTTAAAGATGAAGACTAACTCATTAAAACCAGGCAAATATATCTGCATATTTTTTACTATGGGCTAAATAACCATTTGCCTATTTATTTATGCAAACAATGCCCACTGTGATCCCTCTGTTAGTAATGAAGGCATCAGAACACAAATCTTACTTACCACATTAGCACTGGCAGTGTCAATCTATAGGCTGAAAGGTAAACTTCTTTTACAATCAATAAATCCAAATTTCCTCTGACTGTAGAGGAAATCAAAAGCAAAAATTTTCTTTATGAAATCCACAGTATAACAGGTATCTACAACAGCTTTTATCAGAAACCTTTCTACTGATTGCGAAGCTTTTATAGAAAGACAGAAAACAGAAATCCAAACTTGCCTGTACTGAAAACCTGGTCAATTAATTTTATATTCTCACATCATGAAAATATTTTCTCACATCTTAAACAGTTAGTTTTACTCCTCTGAAGTGGTAAAAAAACCTTCTGCATAAAGCTATCAGGTTTATGCATAGGTGGCCTTTCTTATTCAAAAATAAATTACACGCTATCAAACCTTTGAGAAAAGTGACTTTTGCATAATCTGTAGCAGGGCCTATTTGCAGCAGCGCTTCCTATACCCTCAGGAGAAAGTAAAACTAGCCACCATCCACTGAGAGGTTGTTACGGAGAGCTGGGAATAGAAGTTAGATTGACTGGGGAAAAACTAGACATATTTCCTCCTTGCACATTTTAATTCCCAAACTTTCTCTGGTTAACAAATGTCCTTTGGTATTACCAATCTAAACCACACTGTCAGAAATATCAGGTACTGCTTTTACCGGTTGAGTTCTAGGAAAACTGCACAATGTACATCAGCCCTTCTGAAAAAGGTGACGCTTCTAACAAACTGCATCCAAAATGAAGGCAGCTTCTCTCTGTGGGGAACCACTTCATTATGGCATCTGGTAGAGAATGAGCAGAATTTCCAGAGCACATAACTGATCTGGAGGATGAGTCTCCCTGCTGACACCTCTCAGTTTCATTCAAAACCATTCCTCAAGTATACAACCATCTAATGAGACATACCTTTGGAACTGGAAAAAAAATGCCTGCTTTAGCTTCTTTTGAGCAGCAATTTCGTATATATTAAGGATGCTCTCAGTGGTGATATTCTCTGTTAAGCTGGTTTATAATTCTTGACAGCAAAGTCCAAAAAAATTAATAGAATCACAGAATGTCTCAAGCTGGAAGGGAACCATGAAGATCAAGTCCAGCTCCCAATGGAGGCAATGTGAATGCTTTCCACAACCAGGAACAGCTACCTTAGGAAACACTCCTAGAGTAAGTTGAGGAATTATTTTTGAACCTTCCGTATTTCAGAAGACAACAGCATTTAGAAAAGACTGGCAGAGTCATCTATCAACCTCAAGGCTGACTTTATATTGGCTATGTGTACAGCCTGAAGAATACTGTCTTCTCTCTAGATCACAAGAAATCCATCAGCAAATTCTCAGTATAAGCTTGGCTCTTGTCGTATTGTGGATCTTTTCTTCTGAACTTTGTTACTGAGCTCTCCTCATTACTCTGGAATTTACATGCAAGGGGTCCCACCTGAACCAATGACCTCAAGCTCAACATGGAAGGCCTTTTGCTCTGAAGGGACAGCAGCTTCCAACGCTGGATGGCACCCTGTGATCTTTCCATTTTTGAACTGCTTTAGTGAGACAATATGGTTGGAAAAACAAAGAAACAAAAAGGGGTCCCTAGAATTTAATCTGCTGCAGAAACCAACGAAAGAAAAAAGTATCCATAGGCTGGATGATCAAGCAGATATACTGCGTGCGCCAGAAAGGACTTTCGTAGACTAAGGATAACAAGTGGTGCAACGCAACGAGGGAAAGCATTCACAACACATGCCAGTGTCAGACTGTCCTGTGACAAGGGATTTCTGTCTATGGAGTTGTAACATTTAGTAGATAGAAAAGCAGGGAACCCAGCCAAAAAGAAAATAGGCATATAACAGTTCGTCTAGAGTTTTGGAAATTTACTGCCAGTTCACCCAAGTACACAAAAGTCTACCCTTTCACTGCAACTGTCTAAGCTGACCTTCACCACAAACTTAGCCTCAGCACCCTCTGTTATCACAGTGTAATCACAATCCTTTTCAAATCATCATTTTGGTACTGCAGATATTCAGGTCTGATTTTTAATCACTGACATATTAAGCATCAGCAAAATAGTTTGCTTAGCTGTTCTGCTGGCAATTTTTAAAAAGGAATGAAAACATGTACCCTTTTGATTACCTTGTTAAAGTGAGTCATGATGGCATTATAGCAGTGCTCAGTATTTCTGCTGTAATTAAGAATCTGTCATATTTTTCATTAAAACACATTCTTTAAAATGAGACTTTTAACTTGGTCATTTCAATCAGTACCAGCCTGAAGTGTAGCATGCAACATGCCAACTAGATAAAGAAAATGACATCTGAAATTTGCTTTTGCAAAATAGAAGTATTAAAGTCCCCATAACATGCACAGTAAATTTATACATTTTATATGCACATTCTCTTTTGTATTTTAAGTACACCATAGCTTTCTCTTTTTGAAGTTACTTTTTGCAGGTTTTCCATGCTGCTCCAAACTGTAAACCATGCTATGTAAGCAACAGAGCAAAGATTGTTTCCAAATAGAAATAAATAGCCATTTACAAGGCACACAAGTAAAACTTAAATTTTTTTGTTCTGAATCAAACTCCCTATGTTCTGAAAATTAAGTTATTAACATCCCACTGATGTGAAGCAGAATTTCATGTTTTTTCTTCCAACATTTAAGATTTAGAGGTTTTTTATTAAAAAAGAAATCTAAAAGATCTTGGGGATTTAACAGAAGCTGATTGAGAAAAAAAGCTTGTACAGAAGAAGATGGAGAGTCAATAGGAAAGGAACTGGGGTAAACATATTCGGTGTATGAACATGGCTTCTAAAATTCTATAGCATCTGCTGGTTTGATACGAGACGTAAACTAGGTAATCTGACTGAAATTACTGTAAATATTCCCAATGTGTCTGTTTCAAATAGTAGTAATACTTTGCAGAGAATGACCTTTCTCTTGCATGCAAATTTTGTTGTTGTTTTTTTGTTATTATTTTCATTAATGCTGGACCCAGTTTTTCTAGGGCTAGTTCTGTGAGAATGAATTAGTTTGTCTAAGAGGTTTTTATACAAACTTGAGGGTACTGTATTGCTGCAATGAAATATGTCAGGGTGTCACGTGAAATAGCTCTACCACTCAGGTAGTCAAAGAGGGCATAAAGTCATTGAGAATGACCTGGTCCCAAATCTGACTAGAATCACTGAAATAATACTGGTTTCATGGAAAGAAGCTGTGCAAAATGTAGGTATTTATAATGTATGACACCTAATTCTTCAAAGAAATCACAGTAAGGAAAGAATTTTTACTAGTATCTTTTTTTAGTCAATAAACTAATTAACTATCCAGGTTCACAACACACAGATGGAGCTATATCAAGCATCCATAAACCAGAAAATTTATCTTAGTAGAAAAGGCAGAATAGGACACTCCTGCCTCAGTACTGTCAGCTCCTAACAATCTGTACCTATATTATCTCCCATTTTCTTCACTGCTTTTCAACACAGCTTTTCTTCACCTTTACAAATGACATTTCTGAAACTATAAAATGCTCTGTGCTGCTCAAACTTTCTTGCTTCAATAGTTCCTCATCGCTGTACAAGTAAATCTACATCCTTTGTTACTAATATACACAAACCTATTGGTATGTGACTTTGACTCCAGGCTGAGAACAGACTATAAATTTAGAAATCAATATCTAACTCTATCAATATTCATTTTACTTTTTCAATACAAAATACAAAGGTGAAAGAGCAGTAAATAAGCTGGAGTACTGAAATAAATTGGGTGTTCTTGTCACAATTAATAAATGTTTAACCAATAACACTGCTTGCTACAGAAGTCTGCGGCTTTGTAAGGTGTCTGAAAGTAGCAGGTGCTACCCTTGTGAGACTCAAAACCAGAGAACACGTTTCGATACCTCATTAGGATCACCAGTCCTTCTCTTCAGTACTACTGAAGCTAAACGTATAAATGACCATTTCTCAACACTGTGCATAGTGCTACAGGAATTTAATATAATGTATTTCTTTCACATTTCTGAACAATGCAATTTATTCAAAAAATGCAGACGGGATTTTTTTTTTTTTCAATGGATTGGCTCATAGTTGGTAAAACTTTGCTTATTTGCAACACATACAGCTCAAGAAAATGTTCGCAATTAATGACTCATTTAGAGACAGCCTTTCAGATTTCACTATGATGTTAAGTATGTCAATTACTAACAATGCCTTTTTCATTTCCAACTTCTGTTCCTGTAAATACGCAACTTTTGCCTTTTTTTTATTTCAAGAAAAAATTTTACAAATTCTTCTATATAAAATCTAGTTCTTCTGTTCCTATACCTTAGCTAATACTGAAAGAATAATCAAATGGTGATCTTTCTTCTTAATGAAATTTCCAAATGTATTTCCCTTCTAAAAGGAAACCTGTCATAAAATGTTATGAAATACTGACAAAGACAAACAAGGAATGCGATGGATAAACAGCAGTTCAGCTGTAGGAGGGTTAGCTTTTGTGAAAACTTACAATTTATAATATGTTATGCATTACCTACACATATCTGTAAGTTTACTCAGAAGTTTACCAAAGTTTCCATTTGCATACAAATTTACAATGATGAAACGTAGAAAAAACCTTTTATAAGACCACATAAATAATTCTCAGTCCTCCTGCCCAGATCAAAATTGAAAATATTACCTTGAACTTGAAAAACCCCACATACTAGTTAAAAAGGCATGTCACATAACAGCGTTAGCCACTGTTATTCTCTGTTGCTCTCCGCGTAAAGGCAAACTTTGGGGGCAAAACAATCTCTAAATCTGTGAATATATAGATACGTAACTTTGAATGACCACATAATGTATTTGCCTTAGTATCAAAATATTGGCTTTGCAAAGTTACGCAGAGGAGCCAGCTTATAAAATAAAATACTGAACGCTGAAAGCCCAAGATAAAATGAATAATAAAATTAATTTCATGATACTTCATCCCCTCTCAGTACAAAATGACATCCTCTAGTACTTGAAAGTTGTGAAGTGAAAATCACCTTGTAGAAATAATGATATTATTCTCTCTTCAGCTATTAAGTATTTTCCTTTCTCACTTCACATATGTTCAGAGTCTTAGAAACTGACCCATACATTCTCTTTTTCCATACTGCTGCCACTAAGGTGCTCTTATAACATTTTAAATGTTATTCTAGGTCTGTTTCTGCCACTGAGCTTTGAAACAAAGACTTTTCAGGAGGGGGTATTCAGCTGGAATACAAATACTAGGCTTCTCTAAAGACATCTATTTGAAGAACAGTATATGTTGCATATGTTACTATAGTAATTGATATACGACTAGGACATGCAATCCAGATTTCCATATTAACAATATATAAAAAGCCTCACACCAGCACACACGCAATCTAATCCTTCCAGTACGCACGTATATAATTAAAACAACAAACTGATGAGGGTCCTATAAATCACTGCTAAGTATTGAAAAAGTCATTTTCCAGCTGTGACATCAGCAGAATGCATCCAGGGCTGTGACCTCGCATCTGTAAAATTCAGAAATGTGCTTCCAAGTGCCTCCTATATAATCTACAGCACTACTTTTAAAGCTGTGTTTCACAGCCTTATCTCCACATTTTCAATTGTTTGCCCAAGTATTCACATCCTATCTTTATTGTGCAGGGTATTTATAGTATTCATATGCATTCCTCACAGAAAAAAAAAAAGTTGCCTCATGGCTTCTACCTTGTAAGGCTTGAACAGACATAAGCGGTAATCTTCACTGTCTACAGTTCTCAGTATATGAAAAAAGATTTATTCTCTTTAAAGAATGGTGTGCAACAAAGGACTAGAAATTGGAAATATTTGGGGGAGAATTAGGAGACCCTCGTTATTTCCTAATCTCTATTAATAAATAAGGATAGGACACATCTGAAGTTATACGGGAAGTTACTGAATTTATGAAGCATTTCCTCAGGTCGCTGACCTACTGCTTTGTATTTAGAGATTTAACATCTTGTATTTTGTGTTCTGTCCCAGGGAAATTGGTTACCTGTGGGTCCTGGCAGGGGAGCAGCTTTCCTTCTCCGTTTGATGTCTCCCATGCACAAGGATCCTAAATGTACGCTGGTTTGCCTGCAAGTAATTATAGGAGAAAACTATTAACAAAGGAAGAAAACCGCCAAATACACAGCTTGTATAATCTGAACCTATATCAAAACATTCTCAACCAAGATGAAACTACACCGTCGAGCCACCAATCTTGTTTATATCGAAGCATAATTATGTTTGTTGACAAGTGCTCAGTATCTAAATGCAGCATCATAAATTGTTGCCGGAATGAATAATATAAAGGGAATGCTTCTTAATTTTCAAAACCGGCAATCTTTGTAGCTCAACATAAAACAAACTCGCTGTTGCTCCTGACAGGAAAATAGCTAAGATTAATTATCTAAAGAGATCACAATACTCCTGGTAGGTTATCAATTGGCTAGTAATGCCTGACTGTCAGAACAACGTTTATTACATGAAAAGTATTATATTTTTTTTTTAAAGGTAACATGAAGAATGAATCAGAAAACACAAAACAGTAAACTCTTCAAAGTTGCGTGAAATAAACTTATAGCACAGCAATTTATCCTTTTCTAAGTCACTAGCAGGTTGTGATAATGGTAACATGAAAGCATACTATCTGGTATACTCATTAAACAATTATGACCTTACACCTGGAGACTGGAAAATCAGTGGATCTGCAGAGGATGGCAAACAAGCAAATCTTAGTGCATTAAAGCCAGGCATCAGAAGTCAGGTACCACAGAAAAGGATAAATTTGGAATTTCCAAATATTGGATTTTGGAATATAAAAAGTCTTAAAGGACAATTATATTTATTATTTTTCTTAAAGCAATGTGTGGTGCCTGTGGAATAGATTATACGTAGCTGGCATTTTTCTGGAAAGAACTAGAACAGAAGGGGGAAAAATGCAGCAATTTCTACACTTTACAATTTTAATCTGTCTCCATAAATGTTGCTGAGAAGTATGATTCTTGCCACAGAAATGTAGTGAATTTTGATAAAAATACAAGTTGAGGATTAAATCTGACTGTCTGCTGTAGCATAGTAACACTGTCACTCATGGGATCTGGTTTCAGTGTGGATATATGACTTGTCCTTTACTGCATTTATAAACTTTTAAAAGCTCTGCTGCTTCTAAATGAATAACAAATAGTCATATAATGTTGAGAGACCTCCAATCTGCTCAATAATGTAAAAGAGTGACAACGCTTTGATGAAAAAGACGACAATGTACAATCCTCTACACACTTCTTCTAGAACGTTAAAGTAAATTAGCAAGTACCAGAACGTTTTCATTCAAACTGTAAAATTTTCCAAGAAATTTAAGTTTCACACAGACGTGTAATGTAACGTCCCCCAGTGAACGCTTATTTCAAGAGTTATTTCTTTTTGTTTTAAACCAGACATTTTCCTTGCAAGCCTTCCAAGTTGAAATTGTGCCCTATTCTAACATCTGGAAACTAAAACACTGTTGAACTGGTACATTAACATGGTGATAAAGTTCAGTGATAAATTTAGAAATAAATCAAAAAATGTAATCCTTTGATAACTGATTGTACAATAAAGGAAATTTGTATTTAAATATAATATGGGGAAAATTATTAGAGCAAAAATATTTAGGATATGTTTAATCATTAATAGATCAATGGTTAATGTTGATATTAAACACACAGAATAAGTTGTGTGGTAAATTATACGTTAAAAAGCATGCAGCTCTCCGGTTTCTCTTCCGAATGAAAAAGGGACAAAGTCTCTAGGAATACAAGTAGGATGAAAGATAAAAATTAATAAAGTCAGGCAATTGAACCTGAAGACCTGAGCCACAGCAGTAACAGCTAGCAGCATTTGAGTTATTTTACCCAGAATTGATTATCTGTTACACTACATTGAGATATCTAAATTATTGATCTGTAAGATTATGGTACTGGGGTCTCCCCACTTTTCCTCCAGGCACACCGAATGGAGTTGCAACAAATAACAATAAGTAAGGACTACTTTGTTATTGTTGTCACCCTTCATGTAGAACATAGCAGTTACTTTTTAATTTAAAATCAATGAGTGTCTGAAAGGCAGCCTTGTTCCTTCAGCATAAATGAATCATTCGCCTTTGCTGAGCACAACCACCTGATCACCAGCCAAGGTGAGAGTGGGTATTTCTTTGTTATCGTTGAAAATTCTGTACACCACAAATAAATAACAATATGTCAGAGCACTAATTAAGCTTTGTCAAACCTAATTTTACGGCCACTACCATCAAACATTAAGCTAACTCATGATGCTGAAGTAGCATTTGCTTTCACCAGGTCTTAACATTTGATATGTGCTGCCCATGTAGATCATAGCAAAAACCCCCACAAAATCAAACAACAAAACAGCAACAAAAAAAGGCAAGCTTTTTAATTTTTTTTTTTTTTTTGAGGAAAAGACAGAAACTATCACTGCTCTGGAACTGGCAGGTTAGACAAAATAAGTAGTATTCTGAAGCTGCACAGTACATTTTGAAACGTTTGTAACGGGGGTATTATAAAGCAGTGAGAACTCTGACCCTCAATCAGGCCGAGTTTGGCATTATGTTTCTTAGCATTAAATCAGAAAAGCGTGGATTACAGAAAAACAGCAAGCTATTTGCCTGACTTCTCTCTACTTACCCCTAGCTTGCTTCCAGCTATCATTTATAAATAGTGCTCTGGAGGGAAGCTAGGCATTTTATTAGGGAAAAAAATAAAACTTGTTAAGACCACCTTGCCTGAAAACTTGGCTTTTGACGTGCTGGTGACAGGCACTGGAGCAAGCAGTGTCAAATGGAATAATTTTTAAGGAAAGACAACAGGAACTTGTCGCCTCATTTTATGCATTTACAAATAGAGGCTTTTCAGAGTATTAGGCCTAGTTAAAGCTGCCCTCTGGATAAAAAGTGTTCCCAAGCAGCCTCAGACAAGCTTGGGAGACAAACAGATGTGACTATGGTCCCTGGCGTTTGGCAAGAACACTCACTGTCAATACAAAAGATATGAGCATGGACAGGGCATCAGCTGCACCACGGCCGAGCAGGCCTGCAAGTGCCATAGCGGCGGCAAAGTTGGGGCAGGGGGAATCGGAGGGCTGCAAAAGCCCGGCTGGTGTGAACTTAGGCTAGCATGCCAAGAATTGTTGTTGTTGCTGTTGTGTCATGCCTCAGCGTATTAAACCAAAAACACTGGAAAAGCCACTGTCAATTTTTATTTGTTTTCCATCTTGCACGGTGTTTAGAGTCTCCTTTTTACATGGTAAATAGCCTCAAAACCGGAGGCAGACAGGGAAGGCAGCAACTAAACCCAACAACTACATATTAATAAATAAATAAATAAAATAAAACATAATAAACAATAAAAATAGTTTTGATACAGCAAATACTTTTATAGAAGCAATGACATGCAAAGCAATTCACAAGCGTCTATGCACGCTTCTGACAAACATTCATTCTGACAGAAATTTTGTTATCTCCTCCTTAAATATTTAGTCTCCCTATCACTTCTTTTTTCAAGGCAATTGCCCTTACTATGGTAACATGCCTGAATTGTCTCTAAGCTCCTCAAACATTTCTATCCATGCTTACACAACACAATGTCTTTTACTGTAATTTTCATAGCTTAGTAAGGAATATTTTTTGATGAGTGCCTTTTCTGCAGTTACAAATGTTCGCTTCTCCAGGGCATTTGTAATAGGCTATGTCGGATTTTTATCTGCCCTGACCTTTGCAGCTGATGGACCATTTGGTCACATTCCCCAAATAAACATCTTGTTCTGCAGGGGAACCTACAGCAGCGCTGCTTTAATTGCAATTCACCTTCTGAGCAACTGAGCACACAAAGTGGTTCCTAACTCTTTCACTAGTAGTTACCAGCCCTGCACTATCGAGTTCCAAGTTCACCCGTCCAGCCACTGGTGATAATACCATGAAACGGGTGCAGGATGGCAGATACTCTCTGGTTTATTACATGCTTCTGTAATCACTGTCATCCCATGTGTAAAAAAGATGAAAACAAAACCTCAAATGCCCAGAACCCCACGAAAATGCAAGAACCCCCCTATCTCCCAAATTAAAAAACCCTATTTCAATTCAGCAATTTTTCCAGTCTCTTCAGAAAGATGCAACGAAGCCGTTAGTCTTGCAGGCACCAATACAACAGCCTAAACTAGCGAGACTGTCTCATCTCACTTGGGGGAACCCTGGGTACTAGTGTATTCGATACACAAAGTTTGCATGTGTATTTTATATCCTTGTAACAACACGTCCATTGGTCACTTCACTTTGTCTGCCGCCAGCAGCTGTCCCTTTCCTTGCAAGCTGCAATGCTTTACTTGGTGTCAGTGCAGTTGCTTTTGTTTGTGCACTGTAATCGTGCCAACGGTTACAACATCATTGAAGGCAAACTTAATTTTATCTCTTAGTATATTTAGCGTCAAACCACTTACCAGATGACACTACAACATTGCTCAGATTGCTTGTAAGCAATGGAGGTGATGGCTTTATGTTCTGGTTGTGACAAAACCGTTAGTAATCAGTACTTTCATGCAAAGGCAGACGTGGAAGAATGCGTGTTTTTTGTTTAACAATATTTATTAAATTTCTGTACTCTAACTTGGAAAATCCTGTATGTTTTTGAGAAGAAAGAATGTTTTCAAGAAGACAGATTTCTATTTCATAATTAGATGAACCAGTAATGATCAATACCTGCATAACCCTTATATTCCAATTAACACCTCTCTCACCTGAGGAACAAATCCACAGTAAATAGCGACACACACCGTTCTGCCACAGTATCAATGCATTCCTGCAGATGGCTGTAGAACTCTGCAAGTTTATCACCACTGAATGCTTCAGCTAATGAAGAGGTTTGATAAAAGTTTGTAAGTGAACTTTCTGCACAAGAGATTACAATAAGGCAAGAGCTGACTGCTTTGCAATTTAGAAGGGACCCAAGAGAATTATTTTGAAGGGGAAATCAAACTGTCAGTTCTCTGTCTTAAAATATAGGTACAGAATAGATTTAAATATGGATATGATTGAAGAAAAAATGCAGAAGACCACAACTCACCATAAGCTTGAAATGACTGGACAATTTCTTATAAACTGAAATTGAGTAGGGAGTGTGTGAAGCAATGTTCAGAGTAGCAGTTAAAAATGAAAAAAACACAACTCACAACTGCATAACACAGAAGCAAGCCAATAAAATAAAAAAAAATAATTGAATGTGTAGAATAGCTCAACTTCATAAAAATCAAAGAATAATCTGAGCAGATTTTCCATTATTTAAGTACCTTTTACAGAAAAGTATCACAGAAATAGTTCTTATATCCTTACACAGGATGGACCTGTAGTGCAGATTCTCTCATTTCTTACATGGTTTAAAATGCAGACACCAGTTATCTGGTGGCCCAAGGAACTGCATCCATTAGCATTGCTTAAGTAAGGGAGCCTGGATGAACTTTAACTCCTACTATACATTCCTAAATGTCCAGAAGTGGCAGACAATGGCTTCAAAAGCATCCAGGTCCATGGAACAGTTTATGATCCCCTTAGACATAAACACCATCAAAAACCTGTGGTTTTTATATATATATTTTTAAACATCCAATCATCTTATTAGCTAATCAGATAAGATGAACACAAAATTCTACACTTCTATTAGACTGATTCTCCAGAAGTATGGACTTAATCAAAAGGTATCAATTCAAATACAGGTACTACACACTTGGTGCTGTAAATACGGGAAGACTCTTCTGTGTTATCTGGGTATAACATACACTTCTAATCTTTGCCTCTGGCACATATCTTAATATAACCACAGAAAAGATGCGTGATGATTTCATAGTATTACACTGAAATGTGCAAGGCACGTTTGTTTTTGAGGATAAATATATGAAAAGCAATGGCTAAGGAATTTTGTAAGGAGAGATCTCCTCTTTCCCTTGTAGCACACAGCTTGGCCAGAACACGGACACAGCCTCTGGTCTCCAATCTGAATGCCCAGAGAACAGTAACACACGTGGTAAGGCATGTGCCCTGTGGACAGTTAGGGGAGGGATGGCTCCTTAACTGTTCTGAAGAAGGTACCTACGTTCTTTTGCTTTCTAAAATACGCACAGTGCATGTGCACTTCCAGGAGATGCACAAGACACTACTTTGAGGTCAAAGCTTCTAGGGAGTAAATGAAGGCAGTTAAAAATGAACAAAACAGGTGCTTTAAGAATGAAAATTTGGTCTCCACATCTTAGTATTACGACAGAGGGCAATCTTGAAAAACTATCCAGCAATGTTTGTTAAGAACATTTGAGATGAACCTCACTCAGTACAAATTTACTTGACTTTAGATCAAATCCACGTCTGAAATTTATTTTGTTACAGAGACATTACATGCACGTGTGCCTGGTGACAACCTGGGAAGTCAGTATACTAAGTGTCTACAACAAAGCTGCCGAGACAGATGCATTCTTGGTGAACACTTCCTCACCTGAGCGTTTTCTCCAGAAAAAAAAACCAAACCAAAAAACTTTTGATAATGGGACACAGAGATCATATGCTTAGACTGTACATAAGGGTACCTCTACTTCCATGAAACCCTCTCAAGTGAATTGTGGAAATTTTCACAGCTTTTACGGAATCCTCAAAAGCAGCGTTGGTGATACACAGCATCAGGAGACAGATTCCTGGAAATCAGAAACTTAATCTCTTTTGATATTTCGCTTGATTTTTTTTTTTAATGTGTGAAGTAATTCAGAAATTCATACATCTTCCCTCATGCTAACTTTCTGCAGGTTGTAGAAAGAACCACCCCCACCCCATGCAACACTAGAATGTTGGCGGTGTTGAAAGGATTATCTCTTGTCAAGGAGTGGTAGACCAGTACTGCTGCAAACGAGTCTTGTCTATAAACTAAAATCTTTATGGAAACTTTTCATTCAGTGCTAAAGAACTGGCAATATAATAATGAAATATAATGCATATGCAGCATATATATTAGTTTTTAATGATTATGAAGATGAATATGTATTTCTTCTTGGTATCACTTCTCAGACATTCAGGTGCAATCAGTTCCACACTTGATACCTTCACACCCTTTACAAACAGTAAAGCTTTTCTTCAGACTTTTCTGAAGAATGACATCATCGATACAACAGATTGCTTCATCTGCCACCACAAGTGTGAAAACCACCATTACATTTAACCGGAAGAGCTATGCATTTTATTTTCCTTTTATTAAAACTTAAACAGATGTGATGAAACCATGCAACTCTACTGAACTCCTTTCATACTATGCCAATCTGTTCACAATGTAACTTTAAACATAAGGGTGACATACCTGTATTACTGGAAGTCCTAGTGTAATCCTATTATGAGGTGAACACGATCTTCCCCGGCCCCATCAGATTACCTCATCACCTAACACTATATCCTAATACGTTCTTCTCCTTTATCTTTTTCAGCACTTTTAAGTGTCATTCAGACACAGCAGTAGTCCAAAATTTACCTGACCCCTACATACTGACACATTCAACTCCACACTGGCATAATTTTAGCAAACACCATGGAAAGTAAAAACTTACATCACTACATATGTTTTGACATCCAATCTCAAGTCACTTACGTACTTTATTTGTGAATTGAGTCTCTCAGATATTTTTTTGTAGCAGAGGCCTACTGCCCTCAGAAAGGATAATGCATTGTTTTTTCTTGTTTCTAATTAGTAATTTAAGCATATGTTCAGCATTTAACTCTAAATGTTTGCCTTTTCCCCAAGCTCTAAGACAGCTGTCCAAGATGTGAATGCCAGAAAACATTTAAATATCAACATCTGTTGAATTATGTTAATTTAGTGTAATATAATTGGGCATGAGTTGGAATTGATCAAAAGTATATGAATTACACAAAGGCAAATCCAAACCAATATCTTGGTGTACAAATAAGTCACCAAGGAACACTGAGGGCACAAACCCAAAAAATCCACTTCTGTTAAAAATGAAGTAGCTAAAACCTACAGTTTTCTTCAACAAATGACATGATTCCATATTTTCGAGACAGAAAATGAATATACTCATTCAGAATATAAATTTTATATTAATTCCGAATATTTTAAATATTTTTGACAGCAAGTTCCGTTATTGTTTTGTGTCAAGCAACACCCAATACAAACAATTCTCATAATCACGTAATGGTGAAATGTAGTTAGAAAATAGGTTGCAGTAACAGAATACCATCCTGTTACAGGACAATATTATTTGCTTTAGAATTTGTGAAACATTCTTTAGCTTCTCCTTCATCTTGCAACAACACTGTTGATATCCAAGAGATATAGGCCCCGATCCAGCTTTGAAGTGATTTGGAAAATACCTTTATGACTTGACTTGAGCAATAACCATGGGCTTGAACAGACATTTTAATGGAAGGACTCAATAAGTTTACTCAGCTATATTATTTCTTCCAGATACTTCTGGATACATACTTGTTTACTACAAATGACATTAATTAAATAAACTCATTGCAGGACAAATATATTTTGTTGAAAAGACTTCGAAAAACACCTCTTAGAGTTCTGGATTACACTTATATGGAGTTAGGGTAAAATATGGAGAACAGTAGCATCATATTAAAAATCCTTTCCTTTTAAAACAGGTACGGAACAAGAAGCAACACTAAAAATCTAAATATCTAATATAACAGCTCAAAAATGGAAGAAAGAAAATGTTTTCTTGGGTTGGAAGCACTCAATACTCAACCTGTATGCCAGTTTATTTACCTCTGTGCTGGTAAAGTGCGCAAGCATGGCCAACTGGAATGAATGCCATCCACCCGACCAATAATTCAATTAATGCAGAAAAACACCCAGCACAATGTTATGTTTTTTAATCAGTCATTCAGACCTAGATCTCGACCAGTGATCCAGAAGCTTTTTGTCATATAACAATCATTGTGGTCAGTCCTTAACCTACTGCCTTCCAATAGGTTCCAAGAAAACAGCAGCTCTGCAGCTGGACCCCAGCATCATTCTCCTCCTTAGCCCCTTTCACTTCCCAATTTTTAATACTATGCTTGAGAAACAACTCTTCAAAACATATTTTCTGGCCAAGTTAGTACAGTTGTAATTCAGTCAAGAAACTGATGAACAAAGACACAATGGTATGCAAGTTGGAAAAAAAGTAATTACTAAAGCTGAGACTGAAAATTAAGCAAATAGTGCTTCCTAACACTGCACTCATTCCCCACAGTAACTTCATGCAACTCTGTTGAGTACAAGGGGTCTGCATGTGTAGGAGTGAATACAAAAATGGACTTTCTAATAACAAAGGAGAGAAGTAAGAGATAATTAAAGAAAAAATGACTTTTATTTGGTCCTTTTTAATTTTGAAATTCTTTAATAGCAAAACCTTATGTCTTTCTGCTCTATGTTATTAATTAGCAATATCAACACTTTAAAAACATGCATAAAAAGTAAGAGGAGAATGGCAAAACTAATTCCAAAATCAAAAAATCAGTGGACTGAACAGTGTCTTTTGCTTCCTTTTGGCTAGGACTGTATCTGAGTCTTAGTTTCCAGAAAGGCTGAAATGTATTGCTACAATAAATGATCACAATTTCAAAATATCAAGAAAGAAAATAAACATAAAAATTTTAAGTAATTTGAAACAAACTACTCAAATTTTCTTCTGAACTTCCTTTCCTTACACAAAACCACAGTCTGGATAGAAGCCAGCATGCCTATGCCTCAGTTTTAGTGAACATGCATCACTGGATGCTGATTTACTTACATGAGGACCAGGGATCCCTTGAAGATTAGTAGGAAACTGGTGTAAAAATGGCACAAACAGTTTAACTCACAAAAAGAACTGGAAGAATCAAACCCACCCTTCCTTCACAGATGGGTATTCATCATTATGCCTGTGGTATGTAGCATTCATGTGCCTGTGTGGTGAACCACGCAGAGAAAATCCAAATTTCTCATGGTGGGGCAAGATGCTGGGACAACTGAGCAGTGGAAAAACAGGTGGAAAACCCCCTCTTTCGCCTGCAATGCTGCTTAACAGCAGGTTAAGCAGTTTGTGGAACTTACAGTGGAAGTTACAGCGCATAGCTCTTGCTTAAACAGCAGGAAGAGTCTTCACGCCTCTGAAGCCCAAAATAACTTCACCCTTGTGCTGTTAGCATTTTAACTGGTAAGCTGAGACAAGCAAAGCTTGAGCTCTGGAGCACAAACTTGAGTAAAAATGAAAGTCTAATGCAGTTAAGCCTAAGAAACAAGCGTACCGTGTGCTAAAATTCAGGTACTTGAAAATGAGAAATCTGCTATCAATTTATTCAAGGGAAAATTCAATCCACTTGGTACATCAGGAGGATCCAGAAGTACATAATGTCTGGAGGTTGTGTGATTTACTTTAATATATATATATTTAAAATCAGAATTAACTAACTTTCTGTTAATTAACATACTCATGTGTACCTGGAATTTAATTTTAAATGACAAATTTTCAGTATCATTTAGCAGCTTACATATGTACAATATTACAAAGTGTATTAGATTTTAGTGCAGTAACAACAAAATTCAGCTTGTGGCTTTGTACTTAATTAGCTTTGCGTTAAAGATGCAATGAAACTCCTCAGATCATATGGAAAAATGTATTTTCAAAACAGAGCATGGTCTCTGCAAATTTTCTGCTACTTTGTAACTTCTAATATTCATTTAATCAATGGATACTTTAAAACTACCCACAAACCGAGGCTTGAAGATTTCCATAAAATTAAAAGCATCACATACTAGCTACATTTTGAAATAACAATCAAACTGTTGTCGCCCCATCCCCCTCTCCCAAATGAAAATCTTTTTGGGACCTTAAAAATAAGGCTGTAGTATAAAAAACTCAATCAGGAATGGCCTTTTCCAAAATGGCACCATCTTTTATTCTTCCCAGAGAAAAAAAAAAAAAACAACCAACTACCAAACTGATGGAATAATGTTGTCCCTGAGGGTGACAGCAAGGGAGGAAAGCAATGTGTCCTCAAACATTCACATAATTTAATCTGGAACTGCAAATATTATTAGGCACCAATCATAACAGTAGAGTTACTGCTTCATGGCACTCCAAAGAGGAGATAAAACTGCTTAGTTGTTAATTTCTAATGATGTAAACACATTTGGATTTTAGCATTATATCTGAATCTCCTGCATTATTAGCTCTGGGGTTACAAGATGTTAACTCACTACCTTGAATAATTTTACACTTGATTTAAAGGCTGTGTTTAAATATTACTTTCTTTTAAAGTATTTTTGCTGAGAATACGTGTTCATGAGATGGCAGAAGTGAATCACCTAGTAAAACCGCTATGCATTCCTCAGCTTTACTGCAGTGTAAATGCATGCATGTTTGCATGCGTAATTTTCAAAAACTGGCTGAATTTACCTCCTCTGGTATTGTAATTTCATTCCGCAAAAGCCACATTAAACAATTACAGTTCTTGTAATTAACCAGTAGTCTAATGTACAGTTTTCTTATCCCGATCCATTAACAGCTGCTCAAAAAATGTAGTAATTAATGGTTTCATTTATTTTTGGCAAACCTGCAACTCAACAAATAGTTTTGTATCTGCTGCAAATTAGGACTCTTTCCCAAACAACAGATGACACGGTGGGAAAGAGGGAGCAGGCAGAATCCTTGCACATCCTTGTCTCTTTATAAGATCAAATAAAGAGCAGCTGTAATGCGATTTGTCACATCTGTGTAAAAAAGTGCCATGATCCGTATCATTAAATGAAAATGAACAAGTGCTGTAAAATAGGGGTTTCCCTTCCAAACTGAGGAGGACATAAAGTTCCGCATCAAACTAAAACAGTAACATGCTTTTGAAAAAGGTCTCATCAGGTCTGGTGGTGTTTTTCCTCTTAGAATCTTTCTGTAAATGTGATTCCCAGAGAATACTTGGTTACAAAAAATGAAATTACTGGAGAGTCACCCTCTTGTACCAACACAAGGCACATACTTAAACACGACTGAGACCAATGAGGGCAAGGAGGGAAAAGAGACAGTTGCAGCAAACATGGAGAAGTTATGACTGATGCTCAGGGGTTTTATTGACACTTATCACCATTTAGTAGCATCTGACATATTTCCTTTATGGAACCCATCTACTACTTCCAGAGCCTGCTTTCCTGAACGCCTCCTCCACATGTGCAAAGACCCATATTTCAGCCTGTGCTGTTCGCCATGGCAGGAGAAGACTTCAAAGACTTCTTGCCAGCTCAAAATAGAGCAGCAACAGGTGACCACTGGATGACTGGCACACAGGCCTCTGGCCACATTATAGAAAGTTGAATAGGTGGCTTCTGCTGATGTTTAAAGAAATATCAAGGTACTACCTCTTCCCTCAAGCTATGGTCTGCTTTGCAGCCACAGGAGATGACTAACTAGTTCATACTATGCTGCTGCTACATTGACTAACTTGTTAACACAACATTAGTTAGCTAGTTGAAACCTACCTTGTGTAATTCTACTCTACCTTGAAATCACTTTTATGAGCATGACTTCTTTCAAGCCACGACTGAACTGCATAAAAATTACAAACAGCTATTTTTTTTTCTTTAAAAGATTTGGGAGAGCATAGAGCTCTTCACATTTGCATGTGAAAAGCCAACACAGAATTATCAAGATATGACCAAAAAAAATATTGGTAAGCAGTACAAATTTGGGCACTATTTTCTTTGCAGTTTCTCAATTCATGTGTGTGCTGAATTCCACTTACAGTACAGTAAGAAAAAAAAAAGTAGATAAAATAATTAATGCTATTTAACAGCAACACACTGTAAAATAAATACGACACAAGACCATTAAGTATAGTAACGGAAATAATTACACACAGAAACCCAGAATGGCTGGGGTTGGAAGGGACCTCTGGAGATCATCTAGTACAACCCCTGCTAAAGCAGGTTCCCCTCGGGCAGGTTGTACAGAGTGTGTCCAGGTGGGTTTTGAGTGTCTCCAGACAAGAAGGCAGCCTCTCTGGGCAGCCTTTTCCAGTTCTGTGAAGTTTAACTTATTCTATAAACTGTAAATTTAACACAACTTTAACGTATTCCATAGTCTGCTGTTTTCCCAATCTGCAAAAATCTGTCATTTCTAGATTATGGCATAAATTAACTAGTTATGGCATTGACTGTATGAACAAAGGCAAAATATTAACTTGCGTTAAGTATTCTGGTTATTCTGTCAAATGAGGATAAAAGTACTTCCTAACTTCATAAAGGTATTCTGAGGATAAATGCATTCAATATTAATAGACAGGCAGACATGGTGTGATGGAGGTCCCCCATATATTTAACGATATAATCACACATTCAAAATCATGTTATAGCAGCTCAGCAAAACCCTTCAACACTGTCTCCATTGCTGACCAAAAGAATCTCTCAGCCCTGGGGAGACTTCTTGAGGTAGAACTCATTTTTATAAAATCTTACAAAGGTGACTTAAGAAAACTGCTTTACCTTATGACGGGAGCAGGGAAACCAGGAGCGCGTGATCAGCTCCGGCAGTTCAGCTGCCAAGCAGCAACTTGTTAACTCGCCATAACTCAATCATGTTCAATTGTTTGCCCACAGCCTCGGGCTACAGACAGACATTTGGTCTGCTAACAACTGCGCCAGATGAAGACATTACTATCCCAAGCTATTTGTTATCACACATCTGCTGGAGATTATCATCTCCACAGCTCTGCTGGAGGAAGAAATCACATGAGCACTCCTTAATATGGTTCGTACAAAACCAGCCAATTTAATTTAAATAGGTGAGTTGAGCTAACCAGGCTGGTTTTGCCCAAAGCATGTTAAAAAATGCAGACAAAACCCCTTTCTTTACTGGCAAAAAGAGCACAGGATGGAAACAAGCAGCTGGAAGAATTAACAACTTGGTGTGGCTGAACTGGGGAGGGAACTGTTCCTGTCCTAATGCAGAGAGACAAGGTAGAGAACTTTTTCAAGGCTATACAGGAGAAATAAATGTAGCTTCTAAACCAGTATTGTTTAATAATGTTTATATAGTTTAAATAATTAACGGGGAAACTATGTCTTTGTAGATTAAAGCTTATCTGTAAAGGTAGCTTAAAACATATATCTATGTAAATACACCGAATACAGAAGATCACATGTTGAACTGTATCAGGTTCTAAGTTTTGTGGTGCAGGACTGTTTCCCTCCTTAACATTTGGTTCGCGAGTAGCCATATCAACAGTTCTCAACAACCTACTTATCTTGCCACTAGTACAAGTTCGTGTTAGTTTATATAGAGTTGGCTCATTATTATAGATTTTGACAGAAGACACCCAATACAAGCAGCCCAGGAAAGCAAAGCTCACCCAAAGAGTATCAGTATTATTCCACTACGAAGACACAGCTGCAGACCACTGCCATGCTTAGAGCTCCTCACCTTTTTGATGTATTTACAGAGTAAATTATTCCACAAGTCACTGATCTAATGTAGCATGGGTATTTACATATTGTCTACATGCTGAGACAAGAACTGTGTTCAGTCATCCAAAAGGGGTAAGAAAAGTCAAGGCAAGCACAGAAGAAGCTGTGGGCACGTACACCTTGTATACACACGAAAAACTGAAGAAAGGTCTTCCAGAACAGCAAACAAAAAAGATAGACCCACAATAACAAATACAGTTGCATGATAACTATACCAAGAAAGACACAGAGAAATTCAGTCTTGCAAAAAAAGCAGATTAAACTGTATTCTGGAAAAGCACAATAATTTTATACAATGTCCAGTACTTAGGCACAGCTGCTGTTCTATCACTGCATTATAGCAATGAACAGTAAGAATACAAGGTCCCAGCCATTACTTTTCGTCTGCCTTTTTTTAAGGGGCTCCTGAATTACCTTTATGTGTCAGCTCCAATAGTTTAACACGTGCAAGCACCAATTTAGAGCCCATTTTCAAAAGCTTCAGACTTTCAGGTGTGAGTAAACACTTTCATTCAACAGAAGATTTAACTGCATATGCATACTGTGCACTGAAATAATGACAGATTTACTACAGTGTTACTTCACTCTGTAACTTAACCTTGTAACATTTGGTTGGTACCACTGTAGTTTACTGGGTTTTAAACTGTTTGTGCACATGCAAAAGTCTAAAGGACAGATTTCCATTTTAAGATTTCATACACATTTGCAGCTAAGGTGACGTTCACCATTTCGTTAACTCTGTGAGCAATATTTGCTATTAATTTGTCATGCTAATAATTTCTGTAAGTACCTTGTCAAGCAGAAACCTTTTCCTTCTCTGTACTATCTGGTGAAACTAAGATTAACCCTTTTGGTAGAAGTGATAATTGGAAATTATGTCATAACAAAATCAGCCTTCAGTATTAACTACAGATAAATCTGATATACGTCACTATGCACCACAAATTTTATTTGTAAGGAACAGAATACCAGAGGAATTCTCCTGAATCAAACGAGGATAGGTACTATGAACATATGAGGAGATGAAAAAAAAAAAAATATATATATATAAATGTCATGTGTTGTTCCTATATATCTGAAATTCAGTGTCTATTTTGGTTGTAACAGCTTTTGATAAATAGCAAAATATTAGGTTATAGAACACAGAAACTATAGGAAGAAAGTAGTCACCAGGAATGCTATTGGCCTGACAGAGAACAAGTTTGCATGTTGTACAAATTAAATTCTTATTTTCAGCAGCTAAACTGTAGCAAGGACATTAAAATTTGTTCAATATGCCTTGATATTTTAAGATAGCAGATGGCCTGTTAAAAATATCATTTTCATAGAAGTTTGAGAATTTCTCAAGTAATTTTAAGGAACTAACAATAAAAGTTTCTGTGGTAGGCAGAGAAAATGGTGGTTTTCTGAAAAAGCACAAATAATTTTGAAATAACCTATCTAGAGGGAAAAGCCTTTGAAAATAAAGATGATGGTACCAGGAGATGTTAGCAGGTGAACCTGCTCTTTTTAAGTGTATTACAGCATGATAATATACTGTAGATTTATGTACGTCATAATAATGGTTTATGTAAGTCGTTCTTTAATATTACAGGTATTTTACGGAAAATGCCAGTTTTCAGTCTTGGATTTGCCACCTATTGCTTCTACACAATCCTGGCCAGATGTTGATTGGGATAACAATCTAACAACATACTGCTGATTGGACATGAAGAGAGGTTGAAGATCACTTCAAGTATTTAACACTATTTTAAAAATCTGTTCTAACTGCTTCTGTAGGTAGCCATCACTTCACAAGAGCATCACTAGTCAGAATAATAAACACACAAGTTATGATTCTGCATTCCTCAGACACCAATTTACATTGCTACAGTATAAAAAAGATCCTAAAATGACTTTAAATATAATCTGTTTCTTAATGCTCACTTTATATCTACTTTATACTCTCAGTTTCATCTAAGCAGCCTGATAGTAAGAGTGCATTTATGGTGAAAATTCATATCCAACGTGAACTTATTCTAAAATTCTGAGCAAAAATATGATTTAACAAATGTGCTCTCCAGAAGACATATGCAGAAATTTTCAAAGTTTTTTTGCTTAATATAAAAGGATTAATAGACAAAGATAACCACAATTTCTGAATGCAATGCACCTGGATAACTGATGGTTGACAGCATATAACCAGAAGTTGCATACAATCAAATAGAATCATCTTTAATATGCATGTTTTTGAAAGAAGTGCTCCTTTCCCTTTCTATCCAGGTATTCCGTCAAAGCAAATATTCAACAATATTGAAAACTTATTTCAGGATGATAACATACATACTAAAAGACTGATCACATATATACTAAAAGACTGCCTGAAAGACAACTGTCTCACTCAAACCCACAGTATTACATGACCATATAAATTGATTACCGCTATTTGAAAAAAGTAATTTGATAGCACATTGCCTAATTTACAGAACAACTCAAAAATTGTGTAAGGTGTTGTACATAGTCAGGGCAACATTTTTGTAGTTTCTCATTTAGAAAAAAACAGACCCTAGAATTAAAATAATTATTTAGCAGAGTATATTCAACAGGTATCATGTACATTAAAAACCCTCTAGGAACAGACTCCTAGACCAGTGCCCATCCGTTCAGTGTTGATTTTTTTGTCTTTTGAAGGGGAGGAAAAAAGCTGGAGGATAGAACTAGATTTGTTTTTAGTAAGTCCTCACAATGAAATTTTTATTGTCAAAATACAATATAAGAACAACTTAAGTGATACAGTATTTGAGTTTTCTTCTTGATTTCAAAAACATGTAGGCATAACGGTCGTTTTATATATTTTCAGAAATTAATTCACATGCCAGAAGCACTTTGGCATCCATTTAATTCTGATGTTTACTAAAGAGATTAAGTTTAGTGAGTATAGTTGGATATAGTCACCAATACAGTCTAACACTCTTATTTTAGGCAAAGGTTATGCCATGTAAAAGAAATTCTTGCAAGTAAATCACAAAAAACCAGAAGACCTCTGAAAATACCGCAAAAGAATGGTGGTGTCATTTTTTACATAAAAAATTGAGAGTTAAGAAATCAACACACTCATAAACAGTATTAATGACAGCTGCAGCATTAACTTACCTACTAGCTGTTTTTACAGAGCTGTTCTTCTTGTGTCCTCTCTCCGATCGGTTGTCTCGCAACAGCTGAAGCTATTGTAAAAAAAAGTGTTCAGAACAGTCTCACAAGCAATACCTTTATTTGCTTTTTAGAAATCTTATCCTGACAATGCCATTTCTTTCTGTCTTGAGTAATCTTTCAATAGTTTTCATCCAAGACTCTAAAAGACATGGACATTAATAGAATTTTACAATAAAAGTCAATATTTCAAGATATATCCACCAATTTAAAATTCCTAAATAATTGAAAATGTAAAAATGAAAGCATGCTCAAAGCAGATTAGAAAGACATGCAATTCACAATTTCATAATTAACTTACCTGTATAATTTTATAATTTTCACAATATCAATTTTCAAAATTGTTTAATGAAAAGTGCTGGAGAACACTTAAGTTATGAAAAACTACTCAGGTTGGCACTTGTATCTAAGCAGTTATGACACAGTTACAGTATTCTAAGCCCCAGGAGCTTTTGTAATTTGAAAATTGCAGAATGAACAAACCCATGGTATTAAACCTTCCTATAACAGGAATAATGAAGGACTCATTTAACTGAAACAGTGACTCAGCTTCTGGAACAAGCTCTGATTTACTCCATTTATCTTTAGAGAAATAACTTTTCATTCAGGCTATCTCCAATACTCAGAAATCTGTTTCCAGCATTTTGGTATTTGTCAGGATGAGTAAAGTAGCAATAACAGTAACAAACGACTGTCAAAAAGTTGCACTAAAGAAAACTAGACAGTATTAAACAATAGAACTGTTTCCTGAAATTAATCATATATTGAAGAAAGCATAGAACAAAAGACTGTTTAGAAACAGACCACAGATAAATGGCTCCAACAGTCACAACAAACACACGTAAACATCCACTGGAAATTAGGAAATTATGAACATTATGACTTGGCCAACCACACCTTAATGTTGTACCTGAGCACAGACTCCACAAAATGACACTATCTAGAATAACACTTCATTAATTTGTCCCCAACTGTCTGTAGCTTGCTTCTTGTATAAGGAACGCTCCCTGTCATTTCAACCATCTAGTTCTCAGATGCAGTAAAACAGCAGAGTCTGGTTTCAAAAGGCAACCTGAAGGATACATAACGGTAGGTCACCTTATTCTGATGCATTTTCGCAAAATACTTTATCATTTTCTTAACGTCAGTGAATCAGAGCACTTACAAGTCATATTTAAATGTAGCCACAGTTTTTACCCGCATGACATTCATACAATGTGTATCTATTTCATGGTCAAGCTAAGGAGAACAGTCTCACTGTTATCAGTATTCACTTGCTGGTAAGTAAACTGTAGTTATAGCATGTACAAACACAGATCACCTGCCAGACCTTAAATCTGGCAAGTTAGTTACATGTGTTCTAACAAAAAAACCTTCAACTCCAGAAATCATTTAAAAGACAAAGTAGTAAACTCATGCAACCAATAGTTACGCACTACAGATCTTAACAAATTTAGTGAGAATTTTATAGGCTGTCAAAATCATCACAGTTACATTGCACCATCACTCTAAACTCCTTTACTTGTCTAAAAAAACCCAAAGAACTCATTATGGGCCAGTAACACCTATATTATATGGTAACATTAGCTTTACTTCAAAATACATTAGTAATCTCTAAGTTATAAATACAGTGAACTTCAGATAAGCTCTGAAAACACAGGTCTTAAGAAATATGAAATAAACACAGAAAATTTAAAATTAATTCAAATCTACTATTATCTGTGAAAAATGAATTAACTTGTCCTTATATTCCAGCTAAGCAGACTTTTTCACACTGTATGTGGAATGGATATTGCCAGTATCTATGATGCAGATTGATGTATTTCTCAGCATGGAAATTTCCATAGTGTTTTAAGCTTATAATCTTTTAAAGAAGTAAACAATATATCTTCAGTTAACTATTATGTTATGCGAGACAATCAAGGTATTAAAAAATCCAATATAAAAAAAAATAATCAGTCAAACTCATTCTAACGTAGCAAATTTGACTACTTAGAGCATCAAAATTTCAGCAATAGGATAAAGATTAGCCCAGGAGAACTTTTTATCATGATTAATTAAGACAAAGCATGGTCATATTTGAAAAGCTCTTTGTTATGTGTTTCTTCTACTAGGAAATGTGTTTCAAAATGATGAGTTAAATGCGAATTATATAAAGCCATCTATTTGGATGTTATGTGTCAGTCAGTTTACTGTAACATGTTAGAAGTTCACAATTTACAGCTAAAACTGTACTATGTTCTGGCAGTTTTGGGTAAATAACATCACTTTTGAGAGACTGAGCTTGCTCTGGAATTCAAAAGAAGGGGGAGAGGACACGAAAGAGTATTTCCTTTCTGATATCAACTGATATTTCAACTATGACTTACTGGAGCTACAAGTGTTCATGATGGATCATCCTCAGATGAACCTTCCAAAGATTCTACAGATCTTGTTTCCTTTTGAAGATTGAAATCTGTTCAAGTTTGTAAATGTACTAGTGAACTGGCATAGATCTAATTAAATCAACTACATTGTATCCATTTTTAGCAACTTAAAAAACGTACTATGGAACTTTAGTCTTAAATTCCAATGCATTGATGGTATATTCAACTACTTTTACTGAATAGTCCAAGTTAACTATATATTGATGAAATGAAACCAAATTTATTTTCACATTTTTTTATAGTTCTTGGACAGTATGCTCTGTTTAGACCTTACTACCATCCATAAGGAAAGGTATTCCTCCATGTCAGAAGACAAGCTAAAGGAATAAGTGTCATGTCGCTAATCAAATATTAAACGTTCCCTCAACCACATCTCTAGGCTTGGACCTCCTAGGGTAGGGGCTCAACAGACAAACTAGTGGAATATTTTCACCAATATCTGCACCATGATGGAGATTTAACAGTTCCTTTTTTACTGCTGTGGTGAAATGCAGAAAAATGGAATTGAAGTCCTTCCTGCAGAAGCCTACCTGCTCTCGTCACTGCTCTGTATTTCTTGATTTTGTAAGTTAAACGCTTTGCTTTCCAGCGTTTTGAGACACACAACATTTGGAGATACTAGGATTAACAAAATCATTATTAATAATAATAATAATCAGACTTTCCATTTAACCTGTTAAAACTCAAAGATAATTTAACTGAAATTAAATGAGTAATTAAAGATTTTTAATTAAGGGACCTTTTGAAATGCACTGCTGTTAATGTATTTCCTTACAAGAAAATATGAAATCATACCTGCTTTGTTTATATTTTCTTAAAACATTAGCCCACTACCTCTGGAGCAGAGGTAGTTAAATTCCTTTATACATCTCAAGTAAACTGTTCTTAATCAAAGCAGTTCTTACCTGGCTATGTTCCTTCCTAGCCCCAGGGCTAAACCAGTGGCTGTGGGAGAAAAAGAAAAGTTTAACAATATAACTAACAAAGCACATGCTGTCATATGACCAGTCTGTGCGTGCTTTTGGGTATTTTATTGTCTGCCAGGAAAATACAGCCTTTGGCGATGCTTTATTTTAATGGGATATTTTTATTGAACTCTCTAAGTATGTAACAGTTTTGAAAGAATGCACCACAAATTTCGCTTCTGAGCAGCTATTGGCTTTATAGGCAATTATATTTTGTCAAACAAGCTAAAATAATATATAAGTGATAGTATTTTAATATACTGTAATGTATGTGCTATAAATAAAAGTAAATCCATATTTAGTACTGAAGTGTTACATATTAATGATTATAGCTGAAAAGATTTTTAAGTACTGTGGGCTACCTGGTAGTTGTTAGTGCATTACTGCACAGGCTGAGGTCTGAGTTTGAATCTAAAGTGAAATCCAAAGTCCATAAATGCAATGACTTCTTATCTCCATACACTTGTACAACTTTGAGTATTGGCAGCCTTATTTCATAGAGGTGAGAATTTTGACCAAGACATTGACATGCAGGGACAAGAACTCACGACGTGACTTTTCCCTCAGTAGCAGTAAAAGCATATTAATACTGGTTCACACACACACTGTGAGCACACAGAACTGAATTACCATCTGAATGTAGCTGTAGTAAGCATTATACAAACCTGGGGCAAATCTTGATACTTGCAAAATACAAAGAAGGAAAAACAATTAAAACAAGGGGGAGCTGATATTACATGTAGTACTTACATATTACTCACATAAACAAGCAGTAGGTTTTAGGCAAAGCATAAAATAATTCCATCCATTATAATATTGCACAAAACGGCCATCACATTACCTGCTATTATGTTTGTGAATTCCTCTGGAAGTGTAACCAAAGATTATAAGCTTAATCTAGTCACGCTTTTTCATATGTAGTTCAAATATTTTTTTCCCTACAGCAGCCATATGACACTCAAATTTTTACTTCAATTAATAAACTGAGAAGAAGCAAATTCAATAGAATTGTCAGGTTTAAATGACTTTTGTTGTTGTTTTTTAAAAGTCACAAATCTGAAAATTTTGTGGCTTTTTGTCACTTTTTGTGAGTTTGCTGCTGAGCAGTCAACCCTGTAATTCTTGCATACAAGACCAGCTGTCACCAAAACCTGTATACTCCTAACTCCTTTTTCTAATTTTAAGTTGAGTAAGGAAAAGAATGACAGCAATAAAGTTAAAAGTATACCTTGGGATAAGGTAGACATTTATATATTTTGGACATGAAATGTTTATCAACTGCACGGAACAGTTCAAAAGTCTGAGGAAAAGGGGGGAGATCTCATGCACACACAACTTTGATGTTGGCAGCATGTGAAAAGAAAAAACATCACATTTGCAAGTGACCCAGCAAATATGGTCACAAACATCCAGAAGCTGATAAAGACAAGAAATATAATGGGTTAGATCTAAATTCCACAAAAACGAGTGTCTTGTCTCTGAGCAGCGTCAACAGCAAACACTCAAGGAGGAGCAGCAAACTGGGGTATTTTCCTCCACATAAATTCTGCTGCTTTGTGGCAAATTAGTGGATTACAGACTAAATTATTAATAAAACATATTTCTATTGAAAAAAAAAAATCAAACTAATTTGAATACTTCTCGTACTTAAGCATTAAAACCCCTTCATAAAGAATAAGATCTTGTAACGGGAAAGTGATATTCATATCACACTGATTTTTAGGATTTTGTCCATTTGCTTTAGTATTATTTGATTACTTGTTTTTTTTTAATAAAAAAACCCCCATAAAATACCAGCTGAATTACTGTAGGGTAGAAGTAACATAGAATCAAAACCTCTTTAGTTAACACACATGCTAGCAAGTTATGGGCTGCAAGAGAAGTGGATTAGTAGCATAAAACAGTTTATACTGAGGATCTGATTTATGTAGCATATTCGGCAAATTTTGTTTCAAGCTGTGCATGCTACATCTATTAGCAGTTAGACACAGAAATGTATCCCCAAATATTTGATATCTAGCCTTAAGAAGTGTAGCATTTTAGTAAAGCATATACTTAGCAGTTTAATAAAAATAAATTTACAAAGCACTGAACTTCATGGTTCCTTAAGAAACATAAAATTAATTACAAAGGATTATAAATATTATTATTGAAGATCATTACGTAACTGAGCTGAGGCTCTCTTATCACATTTGTACAGTTGCAAAAATGTGGCCTTGGGGCAGAGGTAGTACTGTAAGGCAAACAATAATAAAAAGTTATAACTCCCATCACTGACACTCACTCATGGTGAAGAGAATCCTGGGACAAGTGAACCGTTTTCCTGCTACCGCCTGGTCCTGGAGTTATCTAATGCGAAAAAGTAGGGGGGGGGAAAGAGTTAGAATAATGAGGCAGCATACACACAGAGTGATTGTTTATTAAGAAAATTTATCACCAATACTAAATACAAAATACAGACCGTACACTAGACACAGTAAATGCAATCAGCAATATCTGCAATTTTGAAGTAAAGTCCGAGTGCAGAAAGTGCTATACAAGATCTACCGAAATCCTTTAAGTGTAATCCTAATTGGATGTCAGACATCAGACATTTACAGATGCCAGGGGCTCAAGTTACTTTTGAAAAATCCATGAAGCACTTTATCTCCAAAAAATGAAAGTTAGATGTTTTGAAAATCATATTCAACATACTATCCTTATTTATGGATAATACAGCAATGAATGTATTCAAAAATGCTCCCCATCTTTGTATCCCAACACAAAACTTTTGAAATTCACGTTGATGTGGGATAGAAAGCAAAGATAAAATAGGCTTTACCACACTGTACTGCAGTGCTTGCCTAGTGCTTTATACGTACCAAAACCACACATAATATGCTCAATTTAAGAATGATCTTAAGAATGCAGGACAGCACATGCCCAGTTCTGCACATGATGATATTCTGGCATTGCTCAAGAATGCATTCAAAGAGCTTTATTTTATTTTTTGTTTTAAGAACCTGCTTAATTTTCTGCACATGTAGACAGCTAAAAGCAGAAGAACAAGAGACCACCCTGACGAAACTCATGCTTGAAGAACCAGAGCAGAAGACACACTTTTCCTGTTTCAAAGATTGCAAGGCCAAGTTTTCAGTTCTTTGCAGATAGTTTTATAGTCAGTAGATGACCAGAAGCAGGAATGAAATCAGATGTTCTGCCAGTTTTGAAAGCAGGCCACAAAACCTCAATGATAACACATTTATATGGTTCAGGCTTGCCAAAAATACATAAGCAAAAGATTCACAGATAAAAGGGGCCTACTCGTTACTAAAACAACGCACTCATTAAAGAGTACTATCCCTATTCATCTGGTGTCACAATGGAGAAAAGCCAGGGCAGTTGGAGCTCCAAGTCTGGAAAACTCTTGAAAGCACACACACTGAATAATTTGAAAGCTCTACGATGGTTGAAGTACTTGACCAAAATCTGTTTCTTTGGCCTGAAGAATGATGTCACTAAGGGCTGAACTGAGAAACCCTAAAGCGTTGTCACTCTTCTGGCTGATGGCAGCTGAGAAGAACTGGCTATACTTTACCGCAGAAAAACGTATGCAGACATCCAAGTCCCTAGTAGAGGAAACCATGGCAGCTACGTGGGGGAACAGCACCTAGTGCTTTATCCACGTTCGGAATTCCCTGTTTTACCGGCCGTATTGAAGCCTGACAGAGCCACATGCTAAACAATAAACCAGCGACCAAACGTTACTTTTTCAATGTCATAGTTCACCTAATAATAAGGGCAAGAAATGTCAATTCACAAAGACGCAGCTAGAAATACAAACAAGTATTTTAATATGTCATTTCCAAATTTCAAGATTAATACGTAAACTGTTACTTTAACACTGTAAGTAAACATGTAGCTCGGCTCTTGAGAGTTACATCCCGCATTAATCTCAAAATGAGGTTTTCATGCTATTCCAGTGGGTATCCCTGGAATATAGTAATCCATTTTCTACACTCTGGCTATAAGAAAAGCCGACTGTGCCTATGTCATGCTTTGTTAGAGGTTCATGATCACATTATCTCATGGTGGACCTGACACTTTTATTCAGTTTACAGTATGTTCAGTGTACAGGCAACTTATTTCCTTTGCCAGGGCTGCTGACAACCTTTTCCACACTATATTAATCTTGTTTACAGACTTTATCTTGGTACAAATATCAGAAAACTGAACTTTTTATCTCCGGGAGAAAATAAACAACATGTTGACAGAAGCAAAAGCTATTTTCTGGACCAAAATTGGTTGTTTACCTGTAGCCATACTTATGGAAACAAGTTTAAGCTTCCAGCTTACTCAAAATACATAATATCAAATTTAATAAGCATGGAAACTTCAAGAAAAATCACTTGATAAATTGCCAGTTTTAAAATATATAAACTACAGAAGCATGTTTTTCCACTAATTTGTAAGAGACTATGAACTTGCTTGGAATACAGTTACAACTGATCACAAAGTACACTGCTCAGGTTTCTCTTGCACACCCCCAGACAGCTGCAGTAGTCACAAAATATTTATAAAACCAAACTCATAATGCATGCTTATAGATTCTCTGAATAAAACTGAATGCTGATTATTGTAAGATTCACAATATGTTAATGCAAATGAATTCCTATTTGCAAAACTTACCTAGGGTGTAAAAAGCCAGAGACCCTATTGCCCATCTTTATCTGCCAGCTCACAGTTAGAAAAATATACTCCAAAGATCTGCTGACTCGCTACAGAAGACAGCGCCAACTGCTCCAGAAAGCGGCAGCAGATTGCAAGACACTAAAATAAAAATAAATACCCTCTCAACTGTTCAGATTCTTTATTCATGCAAAAAAACCTCCAAAAAGCGTAATTATCTAGAATTGCTTTAGGTGATGAAATACCAGTGCACAAGAAGAATTCGGGGGTAAAGTAAGTACTACCTTTCCGTTTGGAAACAGCACTGAAGGTTTGCACAAGTAAGACTTGGTTGGGTTTTTTTTCCCTCTTTTCCTTCACAGTTGAATGTATGCTGGCACGCATGTCAGCGCACACACGTGTATCAGGGAATCTGAACTGCTGTGATGAGTGTTCAGAAATCTAACAGATCAGGCCAGGCCTGTTTTAAGCTTTAAGTTCATTCATTAACATCGCTCCTCTTGGTAACGGTCAATTCTTACACACTATTAAACATCTCCCTTATATATACCAAGAGTGTTAGTTTTTAACTAATTTGTATGCTAAATTAGCTGTGCGTACTTAATTTCGGAGCTGACACTGTAGAGTTAGCACTGACGGCTACGGTCCTTAATGGCTCTTAGCCACAGGGGTGAAGGTGCCCAGGACTAAGCCATCTGAGAAAAGACACTGGAATTGAAATGGGCTTGTCTTCCTTCTCGTCAAATTCTCCTTGCCTATGTCTGATGTCTTTATGTTACCGCTCCCTCTGAAAAAGAGAGGGAGGGTGCACCTTCTCTTTTTTTGTAGCAAGCACCTGAGCCATGGGCAAGTTAAAGTGCAATCTGAAAAAGCATGCTTTGATAACAACAAGTGCTGTAGACCACTTTTGCCACATACTTCGCAGGAAAAACATGCAGCAGATGTTTTTCTAATAATATAAATACAATAGTTTGGGTTTTTTTCCCAAATCTTTTGAAGGATAAACCTTTGGAAATGATGTCATGGCACACTATAGCTCATATAGACACAAACAGAATTCTGCCTTCAAAAGTTCATTTCTATGAGACATGAAAAGGCCTAGGAAACGCCCAATAACCTCTTTCAAGCTTTTTAGCAGTATATTTAATAGTCTGTGTTTCTAGAACTTGTACTACCCCATAACTGAACATAACCATACTGGAACATAGGTAACTATAATATAAAAATTGGAAGTATTTCTATTTCCTCTATTTAAGAATATCTGCTTTTTAAAAGTTTACTAGATGTAGCAAATGACTAGGAATGATGTCTTAGAGGATGAGGAACAATATCAACCTTCAAAAAGTACAAAAGAACTACCACAGGTCTTCACACAGCCCAACTGAGTTGCAATCTGTCCTGTGGCTTAGTTGCATAAAGCAGAAAATAAGTAGGAGTGTAAAGGGAAACCAGGGAAACCTTTGACCCTCCTTGCTTGTCAGCTTCCTCCTGTGCAAAGTCTCCCCAGCAACACATTGCCCAAGAGATACCGTAATCTACAATTGATTTAACTGTTTTAATATGAATAAACTTTAGGGTTATCTTTGGAACTCTTTAATTTCTTCCGGCTGCAAGTCCTTTTACTATTGCTTGAATAAGACAAGGTGGTGGTGGCTGCATACTGTTTAGAGGGTCCCTGAAACACAGGTATTACAACTCAGAGAAAAAGGAATCCTGTTTTGCAAAGATTGCTTTGCCTGAGAAATTGTGACCTATACTGATAAGACACAGTAAAATAGAAAAGTATTCAAGACCAAGGAGTTTTGCATCAAAATACACAACATAGTACACTGCTGCCTGAGATACCACATACCACAAACTTCAGAAGTGATACATGGAAACACAGTGGGATTAAACAGAAAAAGGACAAGAGAGGATTTCACTCTGCAGCAACGTCGAGCACAGCAACTATTGTTAAGTGCTAATAATATAAAAAGACTATTTCATTTGGAAGGGATCTGCAATGAACATTTAGTCCAACAGCCTGTGTGATTCAGGGCTGACCAAAAGTTAAAGCATGTTATTAAGGGTGATACAGATGTACAGATGTGTTCCAAACACAGTACTTTCTTAATACTTAAAATGCATACCCAGCTATACCTCTTTTCCCTTATTTTTCCCCATGCTATCACACAATCAAGTGAACAAGTACACTTCCTCTTTATGTTTAGCTTAGGAAATAACATTTTTGAAAAAATACAGATTGTGTCCTATTCATAATTGTACCTCAGCTATGTTTTCCATTACTGAAAAAATAAATTTCTTAAATTTCAAGTGATTTTTAAATACGAAAAATGACACTTTTGTATTTTAAATTGGATTTTATGCCAAATAATCCATAGCACATGCAGCGAAAAAGACATTACCAAGCTCGTGTTTTACAGGATGCTGTTTCCTCGCTATGATTTGGTAGACTTGGCAGTGTTAGGTTTATGCTTGGACTCAATGATATTACAGGTCTTTTCCAATCTATATAATTTTGATGCGTTTAAAGAATCCACATAAATAATTATGGAAGCATTTGACTTGAATGCTTAACTTAGCCATCACAGCATGTCACATTCATAGTATGCAAACGCAGTAAAACCGCAGCAAAATTTTGCTGAACACTAGTTGCACAAATGAGCTAACCACTTTTCTAAATGAAAGAATATGTTCCTTTTTCCACTCTATAAATTAACTGCTATGATCAACAACAGATTAATACATGTGAAAAGTAATTATACTAAAAAAATCTTTAAAATTCCAGAAGAAGAAAACATACTTTTTTCTGGGTTCACATATTTGTAGTATGTTTCCCTAAAAACACTATATTGACAAATACAATTTGAAAGTTCAGTAGCAAACCTGATTTTTTCAGGCAGCATTTTCCACAAAACAAGTTGTCCAAAACAAAGCGCAACTAAAATGATATCCTGGACGACAGGATTTTGCACTAGAAATTACAGCATCACAATGGCACTCCCATAAGTCACAGTTCTGTAATTGCCAATTTATAGGAAATTAAATCAAACTGTATTAAAGGGAAGAGATAGAGAAAAATGTATTCTTTATGTATTATTGCGCTGATTACAAGCTATTTTTCATAATTTCAGACATCAATTTGTTATCACTCATTTTATACCCTTCTTCACTAGAAGTATTGGGAAGCACCTACACTAAACAAAGCTCTGGATTTAAAATACATCTTTAAAAAAACCACAGATACAAATTCTTTTACTTGGAGCAAAATAAAAATCTAAGAAAATAAAACCAGCTTTCACAGTATACATTACTGAATCATTGCCATAACCCTAGCTTGACACTACCATCACATTTTTATTCCCTCTAGAAGCGCACTCTTGCTGAAGGGCCCAAACTGACCATTCCAGAGAAGCATCTCTTTAATGTACAGGTTAACTTTACACGATGCTCAGTCAAACTCAGCGAAGTCTTCATGAAGACATGGTTCACTGGCACAATAGTTCTGTTCCAGTTTCTTGCTACTCTAATTTTAATTCTTGAAAATTGGCCCCTTACTAACACAGTGTTGCAAAAATCAATGGATCATTGCCATTCTGCTTGCAAAATATACGCAAGTGATAAGGAAGGAGCAAAACCTCGAGAAAAATAGGTCAAAAGACAAGGACTTTAATCCTAAAGCAAACACACATCTCCCTGTACATGTGTTACTGTTTTCTCTTAGTAACAACAAAGAAAAAAAGACCTACGCACCCTAGGTAAAATGTGAATCACTAAGTTTCGTGGAGTTAAAATATATGTTCCAGTTCCTCAATCTCTCCAGTGGTTTCACACACTGTTAAGAGTTTTCTCTAAATTTCCTTTCACACAACTGATCAGAATATGTTTCTCTCTTCATATATGGTTTTCAATTGAATGATTAACAGATAGAAAAAAACCCACTATCGTATCAGAGATTAAAAGGTGGAAAGTGCTATTAAACACAGCTCCTTCAGGAAAAGATGGAAAATTTTCTGACTTACAAAAGCAGAACAATGAATTTCTCTGTAAATCTTCGCTGTTACACAATTTTTCTCTGCTTTTATAGTAACATGAATTTGAAATTAAATAATTATAAATTTTAAACAAAAAAGACTTTTGTAAAGTGACTGGCCTGGGCATAAAGTTTTTTGTTTGTTTTAAAGGGTAACACTAGCAGAAAATACTACAGACTATGCTTTGTCCTAAATCTTTGTCAAAGGGACAAGCTTTTATATACTATAGAATAGGTAACACAATAAGTGTGATGATGCACTGTGATGATATACATCAGTGCATACATGCTGCCTTTAGGTATGTGATATGGTGATGCCGGAAGAGCTATTAAAGCAGAGAAAATAAGTACTCGTGTATCATGTTAAAAAAAAAAAATAAATTATATGGTGTCTGGAGAAAGTATCAGGTAAAATGAAACGTGTAAGTGTCCCATCTGTAAGGAGGTCAGTAAGAAAGCTGCTTTTGAGATAGTAGTATTTCATATTAAATATTAGTTATGTGGCACCATTGCCAAAACAGCAGCTCACAGCACTGCAACAAACTGGCTGATTTGTAAGTCTCAAGAAGAAATATAAACCAGATTTTATTTTGTTTTTAGTTAAACCTGGTGGTAAAAGGCAAATGTAAGATCCTCAGGATGGCATTAACACACCACACAGCACCGCCTTTTCACTTTTTATATTAGGAAAGGGAAAATCTTCCGGACAGTTATCTGAACTGTATTAGTTATGGCAAAAAAACCCCACAAAACAATGGCGAAAATTTTGCTACCTTACTAGTCTGTAAATAACAATATTCAAGAAATTTTATTTAAATGCAACCAATTTTTCCTTAGTACATAGAGCTACTAATTAAATGCTGCAGGAATATACTGCGTATAAAAAAAGTCTCTATCATGATGGTTTAGCTGTCTCTTTTATTCTAGGGTGAAAGCTTCACTAAGTCAACAGGATTTTGATTTCAGTAGTGCTGGGACTGTATCCTTATGAGTTAAGTATGATCTAAAATGCAGAAATAATATTTTTACTTGTAAAATTATCGTCACTAAGTGAAGTTACCCACATGGCAATACAGAAAGTAGGAAGGAGCGAGGCAGCGATTAGGATACCAGCCTTGCCCTGGGAGATGCAGGTTCAACTCCTCACTCTGCTGCAGGCTTGCTGTTTTGACTTTTGGTCAGTTGTTTTCTGCAGCTCAGTTCCTCGTTTGAGAAAAACGTGAAAAACAGACAAACAAGACCCTCCTGCCCTTCCCTCAGCAAAGTAATCTGTAATACTTTTCCCTTACTTCATTAAAGTAAGGTAATATAAAGACAGTACAGATTGTACCAACAACAAAGGATGTCATCAAAAAACATTTTCTTTAAGACTGCTTGAGGTATACTACTGAAGGTGATTTTTATTCCTGCTGCCATGGGACTTATTACAGGAAACAGAAAAAAGTCAATATTAAATGCATTTACATACATAAGCAGAATTACTCATAACAGAACTCTGTGCGGGTACAAGTCATACTATGACAGTTCGTGGCAGCACAAGGTTTCTCAGAGCGGATTAAAAAAAACAACCCTGCACACAAACCCCCCATTTTCAAATGACTGCCCAGCTTCAGTAGCAAGCTATGAGTGGCCTCTACTGGCTGACCAAAGGCTACAGAAGTCACTAAGCTTTTGCTATGAGTAACAACCGTGGTTATCAGCTGCGTGAAGAAATGCTAACAGAAAGAGCATGTTCGTCAGTGCTAAATAATTCACTTATGCTATGGCTAAAACTGACGGCAAACATGAGATGAATGATACAATAGACAGTGAGAAAAACCACGTCTAATACCGGTGATCCCAAGACCTGTCGATATCTAGACTGTAAATATATACATGCAAAAGTCCATTTTCCAAAAGCTGATAAAGGAATTCAACAGTATATACTGTGGTAGCTCTGAAGGTGGAAACAAACCTGAAACTCAAGCAGTTTATAATTTGTTTCTACATTTTGTATGAAGACTGAATTACCTCAATTATGGTATCACTGGTTTGATTTAGACGTGCAATTAGGAAGCCTATTGCGTCATCTGAGAAGGTATGAAACCAGAGACAATCTAATTATTCTTCTCATAAATGTGCAACAAATGTGTCCTTTTTTTTTATTTATAAATATATTTATAAATATATTTATAAATAAATTTCTTATTTATAAAATTAAAACCAGTAAAATACAGAATAATAAAAAATGAAAAACCTGAAGTATGGAAGTGTGTCTATTGCCACAAAGCCGATCTACAATTTCCTCAAAGTACATAAAAAATTACATTTTTATTAAAAGAATAAACCATAATTAATTTGTTAACACACAATAATTGTGGACAGCATAATTTGAAGAGGAGAGTAAAAGCTGTCCAAAACACGGAAAAAATACTTATTAGATTTATCATGCAGTATCTCTGTTCAAATAAAAAATGATTAGATAAACAAAATAGCACCAGTAGCAAGGAAGTAATTATTTTACTTCACCTTTCTTTGCTATAGGAATATGTACCTGATTTGCCATTCTCCCACATTTTAATTGTACCCTATCAAGAAGGATTATTGTAAAACATAAGTGACTACTGATGCCAAAAGGTGACTGCCTTCAGAAGCAGCCGTACGGTGCTCACACCGCGCTGTACTGTGTGAGATTTCCAGCTCCTGTTCTGAATTCTGCCCCATTCCGGAGTTCTACCTCATTTCAGAATTCAGTCCCATTATCTCCACCGCTCAAAACTGTTCACAGGGTTATCTAGCTGACATAGAAGATAACCCTCCGTCTCACTAGACACCACTGGGATATGACATGCTGACCCACGGTAAGCCCTGATTATTAGCTTGAAACATACACCATATAAATGGAGCTTCGAGCCAAATAACTTGTTAAAAAGTATTTTCATTTTACTCTTACATTAAAACTAATTTTAAACATGCTGACATCAGTTCCATTAATCTACGTAGCCATGAACATATTTAAACACGTTAATGTTAGATTGTTACTATTATCCATAACCAGATGAAAAATGCTATGATTAGAATGCAAACTGCAAGTAATGCCTTTTTCTTTTCAAAAGGGAAAGGGATTTTAGTTTAATAAATTATAGCTAAATGAAAAACAAATGGCCAGCCGCTGCAATTAAAGAGAATGCCCCATTTTCCGCATTGCACTGCAGGCCACAGTGTTATCTTACTGATGGAAGGCTCACAGCCGATGGTACAGCGAGGTCCCATTCTTTCCATCCCATCTTTTCCACACCACTACGCTTCCAGCGACCGGGAGAGCAGTTTGGATTAGCAGCCCCAGACAGAGGTAGGCAGAAGCGACCTGCTCGGCTAAGTCTCCCTCTCGGCTGGGATGCTTTCCTATCATAGCACCCGCAGCTCTGCGCAGTCTTGAAGTCTTCAACCAGTCAAGTTTCATTTGCATGAAAACCTCGTTACCTTTTGTTTTTCACAGGGGCACCCAACGAGCTATATTACAGCCTGGGAAACGCAAGCCAGACAGCATCTAAACTATTTTCAGGAGAATGTGACAAGAGGAAGACTAGGCACAAGGGGATGCAGATAGCAGCATACTAACAGTCTCCCACATGAAGAAAATAACTCAGGTATCAGAAAATTTTGGTTTAAAACATTACACTTTCGTAATATCTGGGATAAAATACCTTTTAAAATTTGTACAGTTTGATCAGTAACAGACCTTACAAAATTTACATACTTGAACTGCTAAAATAAAATTACCTTTTCCCCTTCAGGTTAGGCAACATATAAATAATTAGTGGCCACAAAACAATTTTCCTGCATTTCAAGTGAAATTCTCACCAGAAGGTGGTGAAACAGCAGGAAAAAGGCTTTAGGGGAGTTTCAGGTACAAAGCTGGCCAGTTTCACTGTTGACAGTATTATGTACACACATGACACTTCTCATTACTTTGCGCTTGCCTGTACACACATGTACACCGGGCAAGCTTGCACAATTGGTAGATTTTAGAAATCCTTTATTTCCCACTTTTTTCTCTGCAATCTGAACTTCTAGCGTGTAACTATAACCATTGTTCCAAATTGTAAATGCCAGCAGAGATAAACATAAGCAAGCTGGAAGCTCAGAAATCAACTTTTCATTGGGTACTTTTAAGGTCAAGCTAAATTCAGGCTTAAGATAACTTTTTTTTTTCTCCCTAAGCAAAATGATTTAGAAAAAAAGTAAGTTTTAAGATACGTCACAATAAATATATTTTTTCCTAGCAGGACATTCTCAAGCTTTTCCATCATCTTGCCTTCAAATATCAAATGTAAATAATTCATGACTTCTATTACAGAAGAAATGGAAACAAGTAGGTTCTAATAGGGAAGAAAAAAAAAAGTGGGAATTCCACTCATACATTTTAAAAGAAACTGTCAAGCTTGTTAGGCTTGATAGCAGTCCCACATTGGAATATCAAACATATCAAACACATGACATTTCAAAACTAACATAATGTAGATACTAAAGATGTATCCTACCAAAAGCTCATGAATGGATTCTGCAAAGCCACCATTAACTTTGATTGGAAGACTAAACTGTATTATCTTACTCTCAAAATCCCTCCTTATCAGTAAGAGTGTTCCAAGGTTCTCTTTGTACGATATCAAGCCCTACATAATGGAAAACATCACAGTGCACTCTTAAGGGCGAGCCCATAGTTCCTTATAGTAATTTACATTTGTAATGCATTAAAATGATAGCCATCCCCAAACACTATTCATAAAGGAAGGCAAAGCCTGTGGTCTAGGAGCAGAACGCAGCTTCTCTCCGCTATCCACTCCTCCAGCAAGATGAAATACCATTGCTGTGTGTTGTCCTGGCACACAACGTGCATTTCCTTGGTAGTTTTATGCTATTTTGTTCATGGGGGAAAGACCGTTCACTTTCCCCTAATGTCTCTGGCTGCATCAATTTTATTTTTTTGGCCAGATCCGCAATAGTAAGTTTTGGTCTCTATGTAACACTTTAGCTGCCTCAGGCTTCTGAAATTCCTGATAAAACCATGTATAGGCAACTTTTGGCTACCAAATGCATAACCCTCTACGTATGAAGCATCGTGGTAGAGATAAAGACAAGAGGAGTAACTGGCTTGTTGGGTCCTGACTACACAGGGAATCCAGTAAAGAACACTTTTCTCTCTGTTGTATTTTATGTGTTTCAGGGCACAGAGAGCAACATCATTTTTTCACATGCAAAGCTGTAAAGCACATTTTGCCAGGTCCTGGAGAAGACTGACTTTCCACCCACCTTGGGTAGAGACCATACTTCACAGAATCACAGCCTGTGGCTATCAGCAACTCCTTGCAAAATGATAAGGGAATTTTAAGCAGCCCTTGAGGAGTGAGAAAGTTATTTTCCCTGTTACTAAGGGAGGAAAAAAAATCAGGAGAAGCCAAAAAGAGGGTCTTTGTCACAGAGAAGATCTTGAACCAAATACTGACATTTTACATTTATATGTATATGTTATTCCAGACACACAGAGTTTAGTCCCTAATAAAGACAAATTGACCTAAAAGCTTACCACTTAGATGTATAAGAGCACGATGTAACTCACCAAGAAAACAGCCAAGGTGAGATGGAAGGAGAAGAGTATGGACATGGAAATACATTGCATCCAGCTATGAGTGACAGCCTTGGTGCTCAAAATTTCTACATGTCCGGAAGTTTTCAGAGACTATTTCTGGGTCAATCTGATGGTCTCCAAGATGCAAACTTCACTTTCAGTCAAGGGAAGTATTTTCACTACCAGTACAAAAAGTAAGCATTCTTCTACGGGATGCTGGAATACATATTTGATTTTAGTTTGGGAAGGAAGAGGAAAATGAGCAAAAATGATAGCAGAAGGTACCATGTGTAGAGAATATCATAAAAGTATTTTTGTATGTGGAAAAGCACACCTTCACAGAATTCTACTGCAAGATAAAACCCAAGAATCTGCTGAAAGATAATAGTGACTATCCCTTCAAGAAATGGTGCTTGGGGAATTGTGTGAATCTCTCTGCTTTGTTCAAAGCTTGAAGACACCAGCTTAATATAACCTGACTCATCTTCTTCCCATCCCCAAGATGGTTGAATAAACACTACCAACACAAAGCCTCGCTGAACCCACCACTTGCCATTCAAGTCGGTTGTAGTGTGATCCTGGGCACAATTTATAAAGTGAGTTATTAAGTTTGCATTTCATTTGCTGCCAATGCCTGTCTGTGATTGCTTAATAAACACAAGTTTCTGGATCAGTACCTTTTATTTAGCTGCTGAAGCAATACTATGATGATGGGCTATTCCATTTCCTACCAAACACCTAGACTTTATACTGTACCAGAATGGAGGCTGAATTAAGAGCACCCAGCATGTTATAGGCCTGGTTTGGTTTGCAGGTAGGTTTAACACTAGAAAGTGTGGTAAGCTCCCAACTGTTAATAAGATGCTCAGATTTCTCCTAGAAAAATGAAAATTGCTGTTCAAGACAAAGCTCATTTATTTTGTTAATAACTGGATACCAACAGGGTAAATGTTGCATTCCACAAGCTTAACTGGAAACAGTGAATTTAAGAGGAGTGAGAGAAAATTAAAAGCTCAAGTAATGGATACCCCCCCCCCAAAAAAAAAACCCAAAACACAACAAACCTCAACCAACAACCAAACAAACTCAAAACAAAAAACCCCAACAAACTGGCACACTTGTAACTTTGGTTGAATCTCTAAAGAAATTGCATTTGGTGGCAGCATTCAAGAAACCGTATATATTGGCAGAAAGCACTGTTGTGTATATCATACCCTCGATAGCATTAAATTGTGCAGGTGGCCGAGAAAAAAAAATTATGGAAAGAGCCATCTGAATTTGGCATTACAACCCACAAATATTTAAGTAGCACAGAAGAAAATACATATTGAGTTATTTTAAAAAAATAACTTTAAAAGTCATAAACACATAGTGATATATTAATTAGGAAGAATGGTGTTGGCAAGAAATTCACGTTCGCTGAAAAGGTGCTGTAAGTGCCATGAAATATCTGGGAACGTTTTCAAGTTCTTCCTGCATATAGCCACGTGCTGAGGAAAATAATCAACTGAACAAAGAATACGTACAGAAAATTCTGGAAAGTTATCAAAGCAGTTTGTATTCAAAAGCAATGATTCGGCTTACTATTAAATCAGAGGTCGTCTGTCCGATACTGCATCAAAAGATGGGAACTACTGAGGAAATGCCTGTTCCTTGGGGTGGTGGGGAAGTGGTACTAGCTGCATGGTTCAAGATGCCTTCTTGGAAAAGCAACAGACACAACAATCCTTAGGAAAAAAAGTCTTAGTAACTCTGAAATCGAGTGACACAGGCATACTTGACCTACTCCAGTTTTGTCTAGCTCATCCTTAACCTCAACTAAATCAGGTTCAAACAATATTAAGTGTCCTGAACCTTGAAAATTTCCTATTCACCCAAGCTGATACACAAAGAAATGCTGTTTTTTTTAAAGACACCATTAAAAATACTTAACTCCTTCCACACCTAAATAGTTTACCTGAATCTCTGGTGCCAGGGTAAAAGCAGCAGGTAAATTCCTATTCCCACAAGACAAACCTTTGCAGAAATATCTTTGACTTCAGTCCACTACATTTTTATTTCCTGCTTTTTCTTGCAGACCTGTGAGATCAGCTTTGAAAGTTTCTCCTCTAACGAAAGTCTTACTTTATCATAAGATACGGGGAAAGAACTATGGTTTTAATTCATTCAAAGTGAAAGCCTATCAGCTCCAGAAGTTTTCATACCAAACTACTTAAGACAGATTTTTGTGGCTAAAATTAACAAAAGTATATTTCCCATTTGTACTGTAGCCTAAAATTTCTGAAGTTACTTCCTATAATTTTGTATGGTCCACTGTTATAGCACCATTTAACCCTGATGAACTATTCCTCTTTCCTATTGTGGGACTTTTCCACGCCCCTTGAATTCTTTGAACGGACTTCACCTTTATGGCAAGAGTTTATAGTGTGAAAAAACAGTTCTAATAAAAGGCAACATAAGCAAAGAATGCATTTCAGTGCTCTTGATTGATTCAAGAATTACATACCACTGTATTTTGTGAAACCTAAATATTGATGCAATTTCTGCCCTTTAAAAATATTTAAGGGGAATATTATCTCCAAGGTTTAGTTTTAGAAGTCAAATGATACACGTATGAACAGACAACAGCAGAGGAAAAAATCCTTGATACCTGAAAACAGATATGACATGCTTCCAGATCATCCTTAGGCAACCGGAGTATGTTTTATTCATTACACCATCAGACTTAACATTCCAAAATTTACAAGACCTAGGTAGGGGAGAAAGGGGTGGGACGACCAATGGTTTCTGTAGGTATATCTGCATTAACAGAGTTTTTCAAAATATATTACACGCTTGTAAATTACTGCAGTTTAAAAACAGGAGCAATGTTCTAAATCCAAACATTTCAGTGCCTGTCTCCTTCTACGTGACATCAGTCAACCACCAATGAATGCCTCCGTGGCAGAAGAACAGACCTAGTCTCCCCACAAATAACACTTTCTGCACAACGTGCCTAAGGATTCTGATCTATGGAGAAGTAATTGCCCTTTTTTTCCATTATACAAGCGGCTACCTATGCTTTTGGTTTCTATTATATTTATTTTTTAAACCGGGTACAATACTGTGAGAGATTTGTGACAGGGTTTCAAAATTACTACTGATGAAACCAAGTAAAATATTACAAATAAAAATCCTCAATAAAGAAACTTGAGGCTTAGGTTCAGTGTTAGCCCCTCATTGCCCCCCAGTTAAACACAATTCTGGAAAAGCAGCTCCTAGAAGTTGAAGTTTTCACAGTTCCTTGGGAATCCTCATGAAAGTAAACGACTAACAACATCTGAGCTGAAAAATCTCACCCCTAATAAAACAGAGCTCTTTCCTTCCAACTTCAGAACACATTTCTTGACATAGCAAAAACAAACTTGCAGACAACCGTGCAAATAACAAAATGTGTGGTTGACTAAAAAGATCTAGCAAAACCAAACAAAAGCCCTGCTAATTCCCCCAAAGCTGCAGCCATTCATTTTAATGGAGCACTTAGGTTCTCGCTAGATGTCTAAAAGGGGAATAAATACCGGAGATGAGACAATATGCCTCACGATTGTTTTGAAAGTTTGCTGACTTCAGAATCCATAAAACTTCAGGCTGATTAGGACAGGATGTACTTACTTTGCAAGCATTAAAACAGTCCTCATCTATTATTGAATCATCACTTGAATTCAGCTCATAGAAGTGAAGATCTAGAGTTTAAAACATGAAGTTTTAAAGATGCCACACAGCAGCAGAACAATAGAATGGGTAATCTTTAAGCCCTCTGGAAATGGAAAGCCCGAGGAACCCTAAGGGTCAACGTCATTTTTACTTCGTGCTATACACATCTTAAAAGCTGGATTTTTCTTAATATACACAAAATGCATTCTCACTGAGAGTATTTAGTATTTCTCAGCCATATAACTCAGATACATAAATAAAAACGTCTCATTTGACAGTAAGCTCCCAAATCAAACATTGTTGGAGGTCTTAAACATACCTGTACGCACTTCTTCAGGGCTAGAGCAAATATTAACTTTGTTTTCTGAAGTCTGCCCTGCCTGCTGACTGTTTGGAGTGACTTCAGTCCAGATTGCTGCAGCCCATGTGTCAAACAAGCCTTTTTCTGTATCAGAAATGGTATTTCATTTCCACTTGTCCCCTCTTTCTAATAGAATCATTTGGGGATATAGTTGTGACATCAGCACATTCCCGACCAAAGCGTTTTCTGATGAAACAATTCAGTATATTTTCCTTAACAGGAAACTAAAAATCAAATAAATCGTTAACAAATGTACTGGGTGCATCGTCACTGTAGCATTTCTGCTTGTACTAAGTTAAGGGTCAGAATGCGCCCATGTAAAGACAACAAACGTCTTGTTTTAGAGACAGCTTTGTGCACCACTGCATGGCACACTGTTTGTAGACCTGCTATCACTACCTGACGAGCAGGTATGGACTTGCATTCACTGAATTTAATTACCTTACACTTACACTAAATATAACGTTTCTTCCAAACCAGAGTAGAAATACTTTTAAGTAGTAAATTATGTGTCTCGCACATTGACACCTCAGACTAAGCCTATGAAACTGCCAAATCAGACGTTTTAAAGTGTAAAAGTGTAAGTTGCACTTATTTGACAAAATCTCCTCTTTTAGCATTTCACAAGAAAGCGAATGCTGCTGCAGAGACTCTGTACAGATACAGATACTGTACAGATACACTTCCAGCTCTATTAGTTCCAATTTCTTTTATTTACTTTTCTGAAGGGACTAGCCTTTCAGCTAGTATAAATATGAACACTAAATGAGCTACAATTAATTAATTGATAAACCTACCATCCTTCTCCTAGCTGAGGAGCCAGTTCTAAAATGTACACTCATAAATATTTATGTTTCCAGGACAGTAAACTTCAAATAAGCTTGAAAAAGGAAATGTTAAAATCCAGAATACCGCATGTCTCCTTCCATATTGCTAGACTGTAACATTTGTATTAAACAGTTAATTATCTCATGGTGAGAAAAGGCTCATTGGCTTCCATTTTCAAAGCAGTTATATATATATTTAAACTATAAGCATCTTTTGGTTCTTCATCAAGAACAGACTGCTAGATATTTGAAAAGGGCAGCTGCCACATTGTTCCCTGGGTGCAACACAACAGCAGGTCAAACTTTTGTTCCTCTTGTCCTACAAACAATTTTCAAGCCCATGCTCAATAAATAAATTTGGTCTCAGCACTCCCAATCAGGGCTGCACAATCCCCTCAGTAGCAGACCTATGATAAATGGACTTATTTTCCCAAATCAAACACTTGAATTTAAATTCAGATGAGTTAATGCAAAGGTCAACATTGTAATCAGTTCTTTTGATCTTTATAGAATTTCTAGAGTAATACATAATAAATCTGAAACAAGGCAATTTGCAGCTCTGTATGTGTGGCTGGTAATAAAAATCTTAACGATTAGAGCCTTTATGTACTTAGGGAACGTTTTATAGTAATAGCTATAGTGAGAGCCTCAATGCATGGGGAATGATGGCAATAGATAACACTGAAAGACATGATTGCTTGATTCTTTATATAGTTTATACAGTATGTATAGATTATACATTATAAATTAAAGCACAATGTATCTGAAGAGTCTCCCAATGTTTTTCTAATATTCTATTCTGGATTTGTATCCTCCACAAAATATGGCCTTGATAAAAACATGTGAAATTAATCTCGTATTTTGAGAATTTTATTGTTTCACATACTAGTATGTTACTTCAGCTAAGAAAAGCACAAATGAAAATGTTTTGCACAAGTGTGTGTGTCTTGATGTCTTTTTGATAGAGGAAGATTCATTTTCTTGGAAGTATATATTTAGAAGTACATTATGTCACATCTCCCATGCACAAATAAAAGGTTATTAGACAAAATTTATTCCAATTAAAACCAGAAACATGTACTAGGAGTAGATTTCAATGTCACCAGTCATATGAGGAAATTCTTAAAATCAAAAGGGTAAAAACTGATTTTTTGAAAATAATCCCTTAATTTTAAAGTTTTCTTGATAACAATCTTAGAACTACCTAATCACTAAAAGCCGTAAAAACATCTTCCTTTGCAATACTGATAAAATGAGACATTTAAGAACTGGTGTCAGAGTACACCTTCCATAAACATGCAATTATGTAGTAGAGTGAATACAGGCTATAATTTAGGAACTGCAGAAAGATTACTTCTTCTGGAAAACCAAGACTAAGTAACTGTCAGCAATGACTGCGCAGGAAGGACCAAGAGTTCATCCACGGAAACAGTGACTGAGGATCCCACTATCAGGGCAGATCAGTTGTCCACATCTATTCCGTGAAGTTGAGATATACAAAAAATAGATCGCTTGTTTACTTTTCCTATTCAGAAGTCTCCTGTTCTCACAGAACACATACACGATCTCCAGCAAAAATAGAATTATTCTTAATCTCACTCCAAATTCATTTAGGTGTTAATTATACAACTACCATCACACAGAAGCATTACTGACATTAAACTGCGTTCATGAAAAACCAGTAAGGCTTATTGCTGGGTTTTGGGTGCAAAACACCATCTCTTTCTAATAAACACAGTACACGACGGTGATCCTCTTGGCATGCTTGGAAGAACGTCTTAAGCCTCATCAACCGAGATAACACAACTGTTTTAAGGTGAATACACTTGCTGCATCATAGAGGGGTTATGAAGTACATCTAAGCCTATAGAATTCTCTAAAGAATCCGACTTGATACTGCATGACAGGTCTATTAAAAGTTATCATTAGTCAAAAATCAATACACCACCTAGTATATATATAATGGATTAAAATCACAGCTGATCATCTTCAGCAATAATTACATATGGGGAATCTTCTTCCAATAGACATATTCCTAGAGGCACTCCACAGGAGTCTGACAGAGAAACTAAACAGCAAAAAGCTAAGAATGCAAAATTGGTAAAAAAAACCCCAGTAGGTAAGAGCAGCTGGCATGCAGGCAATGTAAAAGAAAGATGCTATCGTGGCAAGTATAGACAGATCAGTTTTCACAGCTCAAGCTGTCCTTTTGAAAGCGGCTGCTGGGTTTTGGTGACTCAATTATTCCGTTAAACTCCCATCTCCCCTCCTTGGAAAATACTGGTTTATCAAAACTCTGTTCCAGGGGATGGACTGACATTTGTAAAACTGTCACAGTGAAAGCTTTCTCCAGTCTTTCACTGCCATTTCTTATAAAAACCAGAGGAAACCATGTGCTACAAAACAACCAGTAATGTCACGAAGTGGACACCTTCTGGGAACACATCACCTGAACAGTGGTGATAAGATATGAGGAACCAAAGTCCTAACTCACAGATCGTACTGGTGGCTTAGTATGAACAAGACAGAGGAAAAGCATGACATACAGGACTTCAAAGAGAGTAAGTTACTACAAAGAAAAGCACATAAATTCTCACCTATGATTATTACAGCAATAAGGTCAAGACTGCAAGAAGGTGGATTTAGACCAAAAACAATTTTCCTAGGATAAGATCATGGACCGCTGGAGCAAAACGCATCGGGTGGCCCAAGGATGGAGATTCTTCGGCTTTATAGAAAAACACCCAAGAAGCGACCTTGTGGTTTTGAAACAGAAGGCAAGTGACAATACAAGCAAGTATGACTGAAGACCACATCCTCATACTGGAGGAACTGCCTTTGCTTTTGGTGTTAAAGTGACAGTTTGACTGCATCCATATTAAAGATACCTGAAGAACCACAAGGCAGCATGATGAAATTGTCATCTTAGTACCTTGTATACAGAGCTACACAGCACAAGAAAAAAAAACAACTAACAACAAACTCATATAAATTTCCCAAAAGCAAGGTGAGAATCTTAAAACACATTTTTTAAGTCAGATACCTTGCTGTACTGGATTGTTGGCTACAAAAATAGATCTGGAAGGATCTTAAAGAAAAGCACCTCAAGTCTGAAAAAATTGGGAAAGGGAAGGCAGTGGAAGGATGATACTGCAAAGACATTTGGCTACAAAAACAATCTTCCTAACCACATTCTAGATGGATATAAACAGGCAAGAATTATGTCAAGGCTAGACAAGAAACTGTAACTGAAAATACAGAAAGATGGGAGCCTGAGCAAAAGATTAGAACTGTGTAGAAAAGACAGAAAAAAAAAAGAGGCTGTTTCTTAGCAAGACAGCCAAATAACACGATTTAGAACGAAAGCTAAGGCAAACTGACACACACTATTGACTGATATGACAAAGGCTGGGAGCATTCTCCACACTGATTAAATAAGGGAGTGCCATATATATTTAAAAAAAAAAAAAAAAAGAAAAAAGAAAAAAAGAAAAAAAAAGATAGCCCAGATGGGATACTGGAATATTAGAGGTGAGAGTGAAGGACTGTGTGATGTGGGGATAAAGAGAAGTTATGGATAATGTCTGGTTATAAAAACTTGTTTTATTTGTGCTTTGCTATAACAATTAAAACCCCAATACTGTATACCACATTCTTTCTACTATTCCATCTGCTGGTATATACCAATTTTGTCTTTAGCTGCTATACCATCATGAATATTTCTCTCAGTCAACCATTTTCTTATTTCTGTTCAAACCAAGACCACCACAATAGTATACCATCATTTTCCTGGTAAATACATGTGTTTTAAACAAAACTATGTTTGTAAAATGCTAGCTACAAACTTGCTTTCAGCTGGCAGATTAGAGCTACACACACACACACCCACCCCCCCACCCCCCCCAATATGCAACTATAATTTAGTAATTAAACATTTTGGGACTATAATTAGTGCAAATACATATAACTTGATAAGGAGGAAATATAATAATTAAGATGTGCAATTATACAATTATCATGTGTAATTACACAGGCTTTCTAGAAACTTTGCTTGAAATGATGAAAGACCATGTTATGAGATTCCAGTTTCACAATTTATCTTGTGGATTACATCCAAATAACCAGTTCATATCAGAGATTTAAATGATGGAATGTTTTTCCTCTAGAAATACCTGTCTGCAAAAGCAAACAGTTAAAATGACAGGCCAGTCATGCAATTAAAAAGCTCTGCAATAATACCTGAATTAAGAGTCTGAGCTTCATAGTATAACCATATTTTCAAGAGAGTTTCTGGTGCAGAAATGCTCATATTATAAAAGGTGCTTTTGCTCTCCCATATTAAAGAAAAACTAAGTTGGGCTGCAACACATCTGTACCAAATGGGCCAAATGAAGCATGACCATAAGTTTCCATCTATTCTTTGGTTACCATTATTTGTTTTTTTTAAATATAAGCACAACTGGGATAAAAAACCCAAACAAGGCAGGAGCACACCTGTTTCAAGATTCTTGAATAGCCATGATAGTTACAATGTTTCAAAAACCTGCACAAAGTTGTTTTTGTTTTGGAACAGCTGAAAAAATGGAAACAATTGTTGCAAGTTTTAAGAGGGTGAATGAAAACATCTCTCCTCCTGCTGAGAGCAGACTGGAAAGACCCTGCCAGAAACTGCTGCCAGTGTAATTTCTGTCACGAAATAGGTTTCTACAAACAAAATTATGAATTCTTACAGTTTTCTTGTACTAATGCTTTACACACTAAAAGCTCTGCTGTTGGAAAAACCCCAGGGAATTGAAGCTGCAGAAGAGAGAAAAAACACCACTGCGGTCCAAGCAATAAACACATCAGTGCCAGCACTGGTGCTGGGCTCACGGCCAGTGCCAGCACCTCACATGCAGGATTTCAGAACCCATCACTGCAGTACCCCCATCCCACCATACCAACAAGAAAACTTAACCACAAACTAAATGCATTCACCGATTCTATTTATAAACAGTACTATAGTCCAGATTTCTAAGAGCAAGTTAATGATAGAGTATCAGTAGAGGTCTGTGTGGGTGGGTTTTTCTTTTCTTTTCTTTTTTTATTGTTTTGTTTTGTTTTTTTTGTTTTGTTTTTAATAGAAAACCTAGCCAGATAACCAACCTGAAGAAGGTAGAGGCTTATTACAGCACTTGCTACAGGAAAGCTTGAAACTCCTTTAAAGGTATTAATCCAGACGACCCTTCTCTCACAAATGAGGTCTGAAGCGTGCTCAAAGTTCTGTTGGAAAAGAACTTCGTAATTTCTTCCCGCCCAAGCGTCACACCTCCATGACCCTAAGCCAGCTCTTTTGCAGCTACACAGTCACTTTCTAATTCTTGAATTAGTGTACAAAATCACAGTATTTATGAAAAAGTATTTTTTTTTTTACTGAAGGATAAATTAAAAACATGTATAGACAGTCCTATATGTAGATTCACACATTATAACAGCCAGTCACTGGAGAAACTGCAGAAGTAACTCTAGAAGGGAAAATCTAGGAGTTCAACCAACAGCACACGTTCTTGCTTGTTTTGCTTCTTGCCCCCAAGTCAAGCTTTGCGCTGTGCTCAGTGACACACCGACAGCGGGAGAACGGTGCCCATACGGCACGGTAAGCTGCTCGCTGCAGAGATGCAAAACAAGGGTAGAGGAGCTTTGCTAGTAGAGATGGGCCATGAGCCTAGAGCCTGCACCCGCCCTGTTCTGTACGATGAATGGTAAGGAGTGACGCAAAGAACAGGTGATGCTCCTGCCACCACCACCACCGGCGTTGCTTCCCAGGACAGCTATGCAGCTTTAGGTAAGCGTCTCATGAGACGGCTCTGAAATCTAAGTTTGCTGTCAGGAAAGGAACCTGCCTACAGCCCTGTCCCAAATGCCTAAATTCTGCAAGGAAAACTGTTTCAGTTGCATCTCTGTTTGCTAATTGTGTGCATTTCTGCATGGGACTTATTTGTGGCCTGACGGTGAAATGCCCAATGACCTACACATGCACTGAATATAACACTAGGGAATGGAACAAATGATTTTTAAAAAATTATTTCTATTTTCCTTTATCAAACAGAAACCAGCAGAATATTTACTGAAGTGTAGTTTATAGGCATTTACATCTTTTGAGTCTTGCTATCCTCTTAGTAGTAAATCCCTTAATCTACTAAACAGTGCAATTGAGATTTAGTACACATCGAAAACGAAGACACCAAAATGGAAAAAAAATTGGGAATGACGAGAACTATCCTTCTTCAAATGTAATTTAATTTTAATATCTCTCAGTGCTTCAGTTTGGTTGGACATAGTCCTTAAGAAGCACAGGTATATGGAGAAACATTTTTATAACAATTTTTTTAAGGTAAGTATTAGACAACATTAATAAATGTTATTTAACTATTAGTGTTTACATCACTTTACAGTTCCCAGTCACTGTCAAAAAATTCTCGATATCACCTGCACAATATTTGCTACATCAGTTCCTACAGGGAAGAAAAAAAAGCAGTTTAAAAAACCCTTTTATTTCTTCCAATTTAGTTGCATTCAGTGACTAGTCTCCAAATTCTTCAATTCTTCCCATTCTATTTTACTATCCTCCCTTTGTTTTTCCCACGCTAGTCCCCTGATATCCTCCCTCTTCTTTCAATTCATGCTCTCACATCCAAACCCCAACCCAATCCTACCAAGATGCAACAGGAATAAAAACCACCTATTGCAAACACAATACTGTTTCAATACCTTGTGACTGAAGTAGTGATACCGTGTGAGATAATCTTTTTGTTTCCTGCTTCTGCTAGTCGTAAGTATTTAACACTCTAAAGCTCCCTAAGGTCTTGGATTACTTTTATTTTCTACTTCTGTATTGCCCAGCCCAATGAGAACCTGAAGCTTTGGGGGTCTTACAATGCTCATGCTCATCATTAATTAGTTTATTCGCTAAAAATTTCCAGATGTAATTGACAATTTGCAGACAGAATACACACAAGAAATATCTTACTACTGTTAAAAAGAAAAAGCACAGCACCACCCTGACACCATGCTAGACACGGTGATGAATTCAGCTTACACAAAACTAAATAGTACTCTAAAACACCTGCCTTGGGAGCCTGTGTATGGGGGTAGCATCCACATCCAACAGAGGATTTCAGCTGGACAATGATGAAAAGTCCATATGTTACAGTGCCACCATAAATTATGTTAGAACGTATGGTCAGGCCACAGAGGGGCTCCAAAAATAGGTTAGAAACAGCTCTCTGGCTGAAAACAAATTGCCTAAATTCCAATATGAGAAAACAGTGTTCTTGACATATATTTTCATGTGACTACCGCTGTTTCGAGCTAAGCCTATAGAGATAGAATACAATATGCTGCTACTTTAAATTTGGAAGTTGTTATTCCATCAAGACACTAAAATGCAGAGAAATCTGCATGGGTCTGACGCCTCCAGGCTTCAAGATTTATTATAAAATAAAAAAATAATGAATGATCGTATGTCAGTTGGCCTGGACATCAGCTATTGAACCTGCATTATAGACTTTTAATCATCAGAGACATTTAAATGTTTGTAAAATAACTTATTATCACACAGCTGAGGCATGTATAAAGTGTAACACTTTTGAAATATAAACAAAAGAACATACAAGCTAGAATTATATTCTCCCATTGCAGTTAATACTTTTAAAATTAAAAGAACACCTGACTCCACATATCTATAATGCATCACTTCACAACTTTGAATCTTTTAAAGCCAGGATTAAGCTTTGTAAGAACCTACCGTGAATGCAAAATAAGACAGCTTTACAGAAGAAACTGCTGTTAAGCAGCTTGCAATCCAGATACTATAAAATTCTAACCTCTAATAAAATCGCCTTCATTTTAAAATGATGACATCCGATGGAATTTTTTTCTTGCAACTATCTTAAAAGAGAAGTACAAAACAAATATACAAAGTGCAATTATATTGACTTCATAAATTAATATTCAATAATCTCAATTGTCTTCTGTTGAAGAAGTGCTATACCTCTAAGGCGGTGGGGAATCAATCTGGGATTCGCTGATTAACATGTTATGCTGATTAATCCTATGATCTCATTGAAAAGTCTAAAGATCAAACGAATATTAGATAAGCTGCCACGTTAAGCTAAGCACTATTCAGTTTTCACATTTTATTTCTGGCATACAACATTTTTTGGAATAATCCTTCATGCTTGTCTGATAAATATATTTAAAAGCTACACATGTGATGCAAACCCAGCAGAGTTGTACTTGGTAGAGAAAAGTATCAAGTTAAGATGCATTAAGACAATTAGGATTTATAGTAATTACAAGAAACTTGCCAGGGGCTAAGTAACCCTGCTACTATTTATGATGTTTTTGCATTTTCACCAATTTGTGTGTTATTTTGATATTTTCAAGTAGTCTAAACATGCTACTAGGAAAAAACAGGCAAACCTCTCCACTGTGCATGCATTTCTAAATCTTTTTGCATTACAAAAGTTTTCAATAACTTGGCTTTGACTGGTCTAACTTGACTTCCTGACTAGAGACATAAAAAGCTCTGTTAATGTAAAGATCACTCCTTAGGATCACCCTTGGCTAAGGTAAAACAGAAGCTTGAAATAAATGAAAAATTTAGTTATTTTAATTGCCATTGCTGTACCAAACAGCACAAAGCCATATTGTCCCACAGCATGAAGTGATCAGATATCTGCCCAAAATGATGGACAGCTCTGGCCCAGTGAACAGGCAAAAAAATCCCATTTACTCTCTGCCAGATGGGACCTACTGGACGCTTCAGCGCAAACAACTCATCCTTCTTCAGACCTTCTTGTCCGACTCTTGAGCTAGCTCCAGCTGATAATGATGGATATCAAGGCTACAGTAAAGTGGGTGACAACAGCAGCCTTGTTAAAACTGCCAGTCTTTCAGTCTTGTCATTATTACACATTGAAGATTTATTTGAGTTTATTGCTGTGCACCCGGTCTAGCCATTTACAATTCATCACCTACTACAGAAGGTTCAAGATAGTGGCCATAGCTATAATTGCCACCTCCACCTGCTTCTGGAAATTATGAGGTCAGCAGCTAGGGCAGCCCAGCACCCACAGCCAGTCCCCACGAGCACCTGCAGTGAATACCACCAGTGTTACTTCTGGTACCATTACCTTGGACATTCTGGAATGCCAGGTTTTGTTTGTACTTACATATACACATGCTTCAGTGTCCCTGAAGTTCTAATTCTGTAACAGCATAATAAAACTTTACACTTGCTTCATAATCCAGTGAGACAGTGTCCTAAGTCTTCTATATTTGTAAACTAATATTTATTTTATGTATCTATAAAGAATTAATGTTATCTTAAGTACAATACTTTTCAAACAGGCTTTCTGAGTACAAAACAGCACGATGTGCAATGTGCTAATGTTAAACAAATCTAAAACAAGTAACTTAAAATAATTCCATATAAAGAACCATGTACTTTTACCATGGGTTTCTTACTGCATAAAATATCTTAAAAGTGGAAACCGGTTACTCACCGCTGAAGTTTTCTTCGGTATTGGTAAATACTCAAGCAGACAAATGCTGCCTTGAGACCACCACTGGCTCCTCACCAGCTCCTCCATCCCCACTACACCTACTGAAGTGTTTTCTGGTTTTATTACAATACTGTCAATACCGACTTCTTTTTCATTATTAGAACAACTACCTTTATCCAGAGTGAAAATCTTGTGAAACGTTATAGTCTATTAGCAATCGAGGATATATTATTAAGAAAACTCACCAATTTCTCTAACATCCATAATATTCTAAAACCCCTAAAACTCAATATATGGAAACCAAAAGTAATGCTTCTGCTGTTCATTGCAGGCAGTCATTTAAGATGGAAGGGAACAAGTCAAGGTTTTAGTCAAGTGGGTTCGTGAAGGAAAAAAAATTAAAATTCTGTTCAGGCTTAAGCTGGGCTGAAGGTCATCAGTAAAGAGGGTTAACTAGGACCACACAGTAAGTAGTAAATAAACACCGCAGAAATGCTTCTACCTAGAAGTCATTCAAAAGGTGCAGCTTTCAACACATAAAAATAAAATGTAAGTCTGACCTGGTTAATGGTTACGTATGCTACTTAAACCTGAGAAAGGAAGTTTTCTGGTATTGTTAGATCAGTAGCATCCTTTCAGTTCTTACGTTAGCTATATTGCATGAGGGAGAACCGTGTTATATTTACGCAGAATTTCATAAGTAGAAACTTACTATACGCTCTCAGATTTATGGAACCATCACATGAACATTGAGGTTATTAAAAAAATAGTTCAGGATTCAAGTCAGTCATTAAAAAGGTATTTTCCAACAAAGTCTCATACAGAAGTGCAAACATACACCAAATGATTAAATTATTCAGAACTCAACATGACCCAGCATTATTAAAATATCACTGATGGATTTGCACATTTCACTTTCAAGTAACTCCTTTCATCCAGGAGAAGCTCTCTGATTATTTTTTTCCACCCTTCCCCTGATGTCAGACAAGCAAGAGACAGAGAATTGTCTTGGAGTAATTTCTTCTTTTAAGCAGCATCATTTAATTTCCAAATGCAGAACTACCTAATAAAGTAAAATGATTTAAGGTCTCCATCACGAGGTTTCCAATAAAGAGGAGTACCTTTTCCTATACTACACAAATTTCCTACACAAATAGTCTGGAAAAGCATGTCAGTGTAAGAAAATAATGAAGCACTTTTCAGGTTTTTAATCTCAAAGCAAAGCTTTATTCTGCTCTTCCCTAGTATAAAGTAAAATACGAGACTGCTTATTTAACAGATTTGCATCATTATTTCACTTTTTTAGAACCCAAGTCAGGGCTGAACTTCATCATGTGCGATGAAGGAGTAAATCTACATAAAAAATAAAAATACATATTTAGCTTGAATAGAAGATGTGAGAAACAAAGTGTATATTTGCTTTGAATCCTGAATACATATGGGGTTTTAGCAAACATGAGGGTCTCTCATGTTATTTAACTCCAATCAGCAATAAGCTATGATGTTTCATTTTTGAAATGTATTTAATGCAACCCCAAACGTCTGGCTTTTCATTTTACAATTTAAAATATTTTAGTATTTTAGATTTGTTACAAAATACCTTTTAGACTATAATCAACCCCCTGGTAAGAGTCTGACATTACAAAAGTCATTACAACGGCATCAAACTTTCCAGGTTCCACTTAAGTACAAGTGGTATCCACAAGGGGAAAGTGTAATCAATATACTGAGATCATTTCAGACTAGATTCTTTGTCAAATACATTGCATCCAGTTTATGAACGGTATTTCCAAATAACGCAAGAAATCTATGAAGAGTTGCAAAAATATTGTTTTTTCCAGGATTAGTGTCAGATCTTTAAAGTTCTCTTTTTCCAAATATGTTCTCAAGGCTCATCTCACACATTGCTTCTGTAGCTCAGCACGTTTGGGCAGGAACATGGAAATCCAGGTTCCTTTACATTAATGTAATGTAAAAAATCCTTTACATTACTGTAATGCAAAATGAACTGTTTATATTTTAGGTTTTGCAAATGTAGCTACAGTCAAAAAATGCAGAGCTCTTGAAAGGAGACTGCATTACATCTGTTAAAGCAAAGACCGAGCAGACCAAGAAAAAGCAGCAGGCCAAATGGCATTAGCCTTTCGTTCTGCACTGACAGAGTGAATTGGCCTCTTGGTAAAGAGAGGTAGTGGGGCATTTATTTGACACAGCATCCTTGGGCATAAAAAAAAGCTTTCAATTTAGGTTATTTGTTAAATTAGACATTTATTAACAAAAAATATTCAGCAGCATTTCCAATAGACAAGAAACTCAACAGAAAACTTAATATATTAATGGGCCAGATTATGGAATGCCTTCTCATTCATAATGATCAAGAAGCATGAAAAAGTGACTAGTACATGTGTGTCTGTACTTTAAATAAAGGGATGGCAAGTAAATAGATGTCAAGAATCTGAGAGGAAGAATTAATTCTGAAAAATATAAATAAAATAGTGACAGAAATGCAATGCTACAAATTACTAAAATAGCTTTAAAAAGTTTTTTATGCCTTAATTTGACATGTGATAAAAATCATCACTTAAAAAAGATAACATTATTTGCAAATTGAGCAAGAGGACCTGATGATAGCTATATATAATCAGTTGTCACCTTGCAGCTCAATTAGCCCTCATGTAAAAATGAGGCATGTAAGAAGAAATGAGGTTTTGACATTATCTCTGCCAGCAAGATAATTACACAGCCTTCATTTAACAGTAGGGCAACACTACTGTAGCAACAAATTAACTCAGCTCCATTTGCAATTCATGGTGTGTTTTCTCATTTAATACCATTTGTCTTACCCCAAGTGAATGTTTCCATCAGTTTTCTCCAGCATAGCAAAATACTCTTTGACTTCATACATTACATCACCAACTACTTTAGTTCCAGTAACTTTCAGAAAGCTGTATAAATTTGATTAAGTGATTCTGCCCTCCCCCAGTTTTAACTAAACCATTCTTTTTCTGGTTTACAGCCAAATAATACAGCAGGTGCTTTTGGATTTAATGAGCAAGGAACTGATTCCATTCCACGTTCATTTCATTCCTGTAGTTGACACCAAAAGCCTCAATTTCCTTCATTTTTATGACAAATACATGAATACACATGTATCTGTTATAAGCCCAAAGGAAACTTTACCAGCGTTGGTAACTAAAATGATACACGCTGCTTAATGGAAGCATTATTAAATAGAACAAGTTTGAGCATAAAACTGAGAGTCCAATTAAACCCAGCTTGTTATATCTGTCTTGTTAATGTTCAGAAAACACGCACACAAAGGATTTTATTTTTTTTTTTAAATGCAAGCATCTTCTTAAACAACCCTAAGCAAGGGACTGTGGGGCAGAACTAACTTCCCACAAACCTGGATGTATGCTAAGCTAAATCTTCTAGTCTTAGCGTAATGCTTGCCTGCTCACAAGAATAGTTAATGTTTGACTAGAGCTCTGGAGACCGCCTTAGTACATGTACTAAAGATTCCTGTAGAGACCCTAAGAGCACCCTTCCTGGCAGCAGTCAGCTAGCTCTACATGTAGATTTTGAAGTTTGCAGAATAATCAACAGGCACCTCCTGGTGGCTTCACTGCCAACTAAGCAGAAGGTAACATAAATGGCTGAAAATTACCGTACTTTATGGCCTAGGAAAGTGTTTATGTACTATTAGATCCTGTTTTGTAAATACTTTAATTGCTAGTCATCTTTAAAATGTACACAATTGTTAAATCCTTTTCTGTAGCAACATCAATAGCTTAAAGTCTTCTAAATCTTTCAAAATCCCCATCTTCTAAAGGAAGGTCCAGTCTGAATTGGGATGTCAGTAACACTGAAACTGGAAAACGCACAAGTGTCTGTCCTATGTTATTTAGCAATAAATGAAGAAATTAGTTACTGATTTCCATAGCTGATTTGTTAGCATCTTCACTTTCTTCCTCAAAACCACTCCTCCATGGTAATAAAAGAAGATTTTTCATTAGTTATGCAAAACTCCAAGATGACCTATAACTTCTTGATCTTCCTAAGAATTCTTACTATAAAAGCCTAAAAACTGCTACAGCTACTATTGTACTGACAAATACAGAGAGGAGGTAGTAGGGGATCGTCCATCACAGTGACAATCCATCACAAAAACAACCCACCCAGAACATGTAGGCCTAAAAACTTAAAACGGTCACTACAGCTAGTATGAATGGCCAAGTTTCTCAAAAGTAAGTTCATTCTTTGTCTACTTAGGAAACGCAGGGCTATTCCCTCAGCATCAATAAACAAATTTTGAAGAGAAGATATGCGTTGGTTTTAATCACATACTGTAAAAGATTAGCTGCTTTTTGCACCAGTTGTAGGTCTGTTATCATTCCCATCATATTGAAAGCTTATCCAACAGATGCCCTCCTCTTACCCTCCAGTGGTTCTTTGTGCACTCAAGATTAACACACTAACACAATGTTTTCCTGCATTAACCAGCATGAGATATTTGGAGGAGTCTTTGTTGCCATAAAATAAGGAAAGTTGCATTAAAGGCATCTAAATTGCATTCAATTGCAAGGAACAAGAGCAAAATACGGTGCCAGCACTTTGTGTAAGGTATTCCATGCAAAAGCTAATTAAAGGGTTTGAAAAACGGTATTATAGATACTCTTTTGAAACTTTACTTCATTTAAAATTGGCTACCAATGATATGCTGAATGTCACCTTTTTCCTAGTAAGAAAGAACAACCTCTCTGATAATAATCTAAACCACTTCAAAAAGCATAACCAGTTTTTTTCTTAAAGTATTTAACAAAAATGAACTCTGTTCTTGTCAGAGCAAAGCAACAACTATTTTCCAAATTAATTAAATAGAATAACAGATAGAACTGACACATAGATGATTTATCTAACTAAAGTTCACAAGATATATTTAGCCTATAGTAAAAGAAAGGGTGTCACTTTTTGTTACATGATTCCAAGGTGACTGCTTATATCGTGAACTGCTAGGCTAATTCTAGCCTGAGCACAAATCTGTCTTTTATTTCATAATTAATTCTCAGTGTCAAAACCAGTAGATGTCTTTTTTTGCATCAACGTACTCTGTCGGTTAATTATACCACCATTAAAATCAGGCTTGAAAACAAAATAATGTTGCAACAGTATGAAAACACACGAAGAAATTTCTGAAGGCAATTCAGAATTCAGGCTCAAGCAAGCAAATAAGCAGTGAGCTCCTAAACTTGCTCCCTCAACTTCACAGAAACTTTGGTTTCTTTTAACACAATAACTGAAAAAAGTATGCTCAAAATGAAATTGGTTTGGTCATGCTGGTAATGTGTAAACCAAATGGTGTTTTACATATGCAAGAATTGTATTTTACATCATTTCTCAAAATACTTGTATACAGAATGCAGAACCTCTACCAACAGAGACAAACGTGTTAGGAGTAGAGTGGTGACAGGAGCTAACAGTAGTGCTTTGGATCACTCTTTGAAAGTCCCACTATCTCTGCAAGGGCTTCAGTTAAGAGCTGAGGCTCCAAAATTAAATTCTTATGAGTCAGACCCCATGAAACAGCTTTTCCAGAACCAGCTCCATCACTGCTGTTAGTCACCATCTCCAATGCCATTAATAGAACACGGCTGTGCACATCACACAAGAACCTGGACTTCCCTATGAAACACACATTCTCCCTGAACTTTCTGCTATGTAGAAATCCTCGGAGAAACTGAAGTCTTCCTGTGTGCTCAGCACGTTGGTCCTGGGCTCTGCCTGTCTGAAATGGGAAGTAATTTCAGTACCACAGTCAGAATTCTCTGAACAGCGTTTCAGCTGATTTCTGTTGCAGCTGAATCAAATGGAGGGGGTCCACCTTCAGCAGCTACTCACAGCATCTGTTGGCTTTACACCAAGCTAGGTCCACACTCTAGAGGATGCTTAGCTCTGCAACCTGAAAAACTGAGGTAGCTGAGGTCCTGCAGTCCAGAACATCCATGCTAGTACCTCTCATATATGCCCATCTTCCATTTGCTAGCTTTCATCTAACACTGATCCCAACGCCTTCCCTGAAACCTCACCCAGACATCTCAATACTAATATAGTTCTGAAAGAACAAAACAAAACCCAGACTGTCTGCTCCTTGTCCCTGTTTTCAAAACCTTTTATAACCCTACAAAACTGTGACCAGCAGTGATAGATTTCCCACTCTCCCTCCTTGCCTGCTGTTCTCATTTTAGGCAAAAGTTTAGGTTTCAGATTCAAAGATTACAGGATTATTTCAATTCTACCACCAATATTACAAAATCTTATTCAAGCCTTTATCATTTTTCATGCCACATACACATTTCCCCGTTTTCTCTCATGCCATCTCCTTCTTCCTTGTTATGGAGACCAGATTCTGCAATTTTTTTTTTTTTTTTTAATGCTCCTAGCATTAGCATTTCTTTGACTTCGTCCTGTCTCTTGTGCACAGAACATTTTTCATCAACTCATCTGTACAGCTTTCACCCTTCCTCCAGTTAATTCCCTTTGGAAGACCCTCATCTGCCATGCCGCCCATGGGAAATCCAGCTGATTTATACTGACAAGTTAATTAAAAAAAAATCAGCTTATTCTTATTTACCAGCCAACAGTCAAATACCCTGCTATACTGTTTCCCTCAATCTCCTTTGCATGTATATTTTTATCTCCTTGTGGCAGGGACAGTGTTTTTTTACATTTGGAAAGTACCTATTACTTTGTGAAAAGGAAAGAAAAAGAAAAAAGTACAAGCATGTGACAAGTCCACAAGGAACAGAATTCCCAAGCTGTAAACATGTTAGAAGTGACTAATGAACTTCTCCAAATAAAACAGTAAAAGTTTGATCTGCCAATGTTTTTGCTTTCTTTCATTCAACTGTTATCTTTTCTAGATTAGGCTAGGTCTAGCCTTGCTCTGGAATGCAAAAAAATTTTTTTAGCAGAACCACCTAAGTTCTGGAGAGGCGAAATAAGTTATTAATCTACCCTTTCCTAAGTTCCTCTTATATTGCATGCCACCTTCCAACAGCTGTGCCATTTCTGGGATAGAGTGAGCTGATTCAACCCACTGAAATGCGAGGGGAGGGATGGTGCAAGCAAGTGGACAAATTCAAGCTGAGCAATTTCAGTAAAACACTGAAATATTCTACTACGTGGAAAGGAGCAGGATCAACTGATAACATGCGTTCTCTTACACTCTCCTTTAGGGACTGCAAACTGCTAAACCAGTTCAGATGTTCCATTTAACTTCTCCTTAATATACTGAATAAATTGTTAATCTTCAGGGTGCTAGTAGGGGAAGAGTAAGGTAGAAGATCAAGTTCTTTACTGAAACAAGGGCCATACTCCTGAATAAACCTTGAACAAGAGGGAAATAGAATCCAACAGCCAACAAGCTGTATATATTAGGAAAACACCCAACAAAACATTTCCTTAAAGAATGACATTACTAAATAAGTTTGGATGAATCATCATAGTGTAAGTTGTAGTATTTTTTTTACACTACTGACATTAAGTCAAAAAGCCTTTTAACTGTTTTATTATTTGAAACAATATTTGGTAACTTTTTAAAGGACCTCATGCATACTAAAAATATTCCATAGAATATACCAACAGAAAGATATTTTATAATAAAACAAAGGCTACCCTTTAAAAACATTTAGTAATTTCTTGACTTGCTTGTAATAAGGAAATACACTTATGTATATTTTAAGTGTTTGGTTGTTCTCTTGTAGCCTTAGTTACATTCTCCTGTCCATCTGACAACTGGTTGGCTAAAATTATTTTAACAAGGGAGTTGAATGCATATTAAAAGAAAATATAATTAGAAAACTATGATCTTTGGCAGTTCCCAAACAGGATCTTAGGATGGGATCATTGGCTGAAAGCAATTAACAATTCAGGTGGGAAGAAACATCAGGAGGTCTCTAGTCCAATACCCGGCGCTCCTCAGCCCTGAGGTTAAACTAGGTCATTGAGGCTTTCTTCAGCAGAGTCTTGAAAACTGCCAAAGATGCAGACTGCACAGCCTTCTGGGCAACACCTTCCATTGCTCAGCTGCACTCATGATGAAGTAAGACACTGCCTCCAATCTGAATTCTCAGCTAGTTAGATAAATAAAATGTATTTTGGTCTTCCAGGCAAAATGATTAATGAGAGGAAAATGCAACTGAAATGAGACTGGTATGCTGATGGTAAAAGAAGCTAGTAAAACATTTTTTTAATTAAAACTGTACCACAGTCATATCCAGATTTTTCTTTGGACAAGATTGTTATGAGTTTCAGGTTAACAACAAAAATAATTTCAAAATACTCTTGTTTATCATTACTTGCCGTATTCATATCCCAGCGTGATTAACACTCAGACTATCAGATACTATTAATGCAGAGAACAGCAACGTTGAATGATTCACCTGAGTTTAAGAACAATGATTTATTTCATATTTTTCCTTAAACAGGGGAACAGAGTTCAGCCACTCCCTCCAAACCAGTAGATGATATCCTTACTTTACACAAAAATGACGCTCTATTACTATACAGTGTCTGTGCACGTCTACAGTGGAATGGCAGCATGTTTCCTTCAGGCAGCAATGGTCTATTAAAGCCAAAGTCACACTGGTTACAAGAATTACCTTGTTGGACCAATGAATATGATTATACCTTTTATTGCGTAGATAAAAAATTTCAAGTTCCACTTGTTTATACATCAAGTATTAACTGTTACTACACGTACAACATAATCAAATGAAAATACTTAGCATAACACAGCATTACTTCAAGAAACAGTATGCAATTTTACTTCCAGCAAAGCAGTTCCTATTGTTTTGTAGACTAAAAGAACGTTTCCATAAGCACATTTCAGATACTGAGCGAGATGCTCAGAAAGCATAGTAATTTTGGGACCTACCTATACTTTAAAGTGGATGTCAAAGACATGCATGGCTCGGCGCCAAGAAACCTAATACTGAAGATAACTTCCCTGCTAAACAGCAAATGCTGTTTTGGAGGTTTTCTTCTCATGCCTGCCCCTTTCTGCTTTCTACTTATCATTCATGCAGAAACATTAAGAGGACAAGCTACTACATTAGACAGAGAAGTGTTAATGGCTGATTTCACTGTAATTGGTCAACAGCTTCACAAAGCGAAGGTTTTGGACGTTTTGGACAGAGGATAAAAAGACAGAGCTTTCATAAGGCAGCCAGCCAGGTTGTAGACTCTGGCTGGTTAACATTCTTTGCTGATTTAACAGTGGTAATTCCCAGGATAGGCATTGCTTCTGATGTAGGACTACCAAAGCACTTGAATTTAAATGTTTCCCTGTAAAATTTAAGCACTTGGTCAAGTGCATAAATCTCTATCAAGAGACTGCAAGCACCCTTTCAATATTGAGTATTAATCAGTTAGCCAAAAGACTAAGTGAGATTAAGTCTCTGCCAAAACTGGTTCTTAACCACTCAATTAAATCTGACATGCTTTAAGAGACAAAAGGTGTTTAATCAGTTGTTACGGGTTTTTCTGACAGCTTGAGCATATGCAGTCTACTTTGTTCTTACTCAAGTCAATACCAAAAACTTGTGCCATGTTGCTTCAAGGCCATGAAAGGCAAAACAAGGCTGACTTCCCATGTCCAGACTGGATACACTTGGGTGCCCAAAACAAATACGAGGCTTCAGGTAATAGGTAATAGAAAAGACAAAACTAAGCGTATGGGGATCATAAAGATTATCATTAGCCCATCAAACCTAGACAGGTTTCTAAACTACACAGAGCCTTATTTTTCAATTTTAACTTACATAATCAAAACCTAAAGGTAAAAACCCCACTAGGAAACTGTCTGTCCTAAATGACTCAGTATTGCTAAAAAGAGCTGTCCCACAGCCCCCCTTGCCCACCGGCTGTCAGCTTCACATTCCTTGGAGTTGGTGTTTCTGACCTTCTCCAGATCACTTCCAGTTCACTAAAAAGATCAGAAAGTTAACCGCAAAAGTCTGGGTTTCCCCACCCCCACGTCCTGTTTTGGTGAATTGAGGCAGCTCAGAAATGAGTCTTATAATTCAGAGCTGTGGCAAGCTGTAGGGGAGGAAGCAGATGGCCTGGAGCAGGTAGGACATGGGGTTAAGAAGCTACGACAGTGTTAAAGAAAGAGCAAGAAACGAGGAGGCAAGCCAGTTCCTTCTGGTGGCAGGGGCAGGAAACCAGTGGATCAACTCAGCCACCCTGGAGCCCTTACGTTTCAAATTTGCAGAGATGTTTTCCTAAGTCTTAGGAACCCAAAACATCCATTTCAATTCTCATCAACTGGAGACTGAAATAACTTTGAAAATCTCAAACAAGCGATATTTTGTTTCCTTCAAGCTCCTGACATAATTCAGATAATGCATCGCACCTGAAAGAGGCTTACTGAATTTGTGTGTGACCAACTACAGTTCAGTAAACAATTCACATGCAGAACTGCCTCCCTTTACATCAAATGAATTGCATTATAACGGAATGAGTGTGATACTTGAAAGAATTGCTTACAATTGCACATACAAGAGAAGAAGATAGCTAAGTCTAAATTAAGATGTTAGCTATGAAGTTTCCAATAGGACCTTGACATGACTGTTGACCTACTCATGACATGATCACACCAGTAAGGATTTGGAATTCTATTAGTATTACCAGAGGAAAAAAGTCAAGGAGTCATCAGGAAAACAAATCTATATCTGCTACTCCATCAGCCAATTACTGTTGTTAAAGTGGAATTAGATGAGTATTGACAATGCGAAGGGGATAAGGATTAAGCAGATGACAGAGTATACAGCTAGCATTGCTGTTGTGGGTTTTTTTTTTATTATTTTTTTCCCCCTACAGAAAGCCTGAAAAAAATAAGATGGGAAAGGAATATACTATACAGAATACAGTATTATAACTCTGATCATGTCCTGAAGTAGCACTTACATACATTAGTCTTGCAGCCAATCACAAAACCAGGCCAAATGCTAAAGTGTTGGAGTCCGCTAAGGCAAGAGTATGGCGTGACATTAACTTGAAAACTCACTTCAACCTCAATTATCTGAATGTCATGAAGTAATGCAATTAAACGTTTAGTTCTTGAGAACTATTTTAATGTAATAAATGAAACCATAAACATTTCTCAGGTAAATGTAGCAGTCTTCAAAGTCAGTGTTCTTTTGTCATTTAGAAGTTAACTTCATAGCCTATTTGTAAACCTTTTTAAATACCCCAGTAATGTAAAAAAGGGAAAACCTGGAATTCTTACTGATTATTTATTTTGATTGATAGAGTTATCAGGCTGCAACCTGGCTTTATCGTCGGCTACAATCATCACTGATTTCTTTATAAACACAGACTCAAAAGGTAAAGAGTGTATTTCCATATGGAATAACATACAAAAACTTGGCAACCAAGTTCATAGACATACAACTTCCTTAGTATAAGATAAGGGACTTAAGTCAGTGTAAATGAAGCTAATAATGAGGTTAATGAAGTTGTAATTGTATTTTACTGAGGATGCTAGTACTACTGACAAATATGGCAAATCCCCTGGACAGGTTGTGTCAAATTCCCTTTTGAATCAAACACATCTCCTGAATGCCGCTATTTTTAAATAGTGAAAAATATTTGTTTCCAGCAAAAGTATTAAATTTCTGTGGAATTTTCTCCAAGATCAGCAGTACTGAACCATGAGCTCTGTTTCTATGCAAAACAAAGGAAGAAACTTATATTCAAGCAACTTAGTAACACTGTATTAGTTAATTTGTTTATTTGGTCCAAATAAACACTAAGGATGGCAGGTTACATAGTACAATGTAAGAGGAAATTAGAAGGAATGAAATCACTGAATTTCTAGAAATTAATATTTGAAGTGAGAGATAAAAATGATAGTATGAAGATGCATGCACAAAATTTATTTCATTTAATATTTAATTAATGCTCATAGATGTAAATGTGCTTCATGTACAGTTCAAATCCAAAGAATTAGTATACTTACTACTTTTTCTGTTCTGTGCTTCACTTGACTAAACCTAGCAAAGAGCCGATTCCTACTCTGGGCTACCAAAAAGCATGCCTGCTTCCTCCTTGACCAATCACTCCTGGAACTCAAGGGACCTGCCCTTCTTGAAAATTTGCCAAGAATTTTCTTGGCATTATCTTTTATCAGTACCTCAGGGAAATTTAACCTTAGACTCTATTAAAATAGGAAAACACAACTTTTTAGATTATTCAGAAAAAAACAAAAGCAAGACTTAAAAGGTCATTACAGCCACAGGTCTAGCCACATAAAAGAAAATACCTCAGTATGGCTTCTATTACTAAAAAAGCTTCAAGTACAATGAACTGAAATATAAATAACATTGCCTAAAATCATTAAGGATAACAGAGAATACTGATTACTAAACATAACTGAACTGCCAGCAAATCAATAAAATCAGTGCTTCTGAAGTTTCTATTCTAACTCTCTCTACCTGTGCATCATGAATTCTGGATAAAAATAAAAGGAAACTGGAAACAAAACAAGCAACTCCAACTGGTTTCTTATGGTTTTACACCTGACATTTAATTGAGGTCTAACAAAGGCACAAATGCTGATCAAATGATGAAGCATTTATAAGGTTACTCCCACATGGGCTTCTTTTATGTTAATAACTGAGTTTATGCCAAAAGCCTTTCCTCAAGGGAATTAATAAATTTAGGTTTGTCACCTCAGCCTGGCTACTTCTTTTCAAGAAACTTAAAGTATTTCATAATCCCTTACATCTGAATGACTGTCAAATTTAAGTGGATTGTCAAATTAACTAGGAATTACCTGAAGATATTGGAATGAGACAGGAAGGAAGAAAAATCTGATGATAGCTCACCTCAGTTCCACAGAAAACCCAGGTAAAGGCAAGAAAAAAATTGGTTTTCTACTAGAGTGACAAAGGACAACACACTCCTCCTCCCCAACAAAACATTTATTTTACTGGAAAAAATAAAGGTACCAACACCATAGAGTATGCCTTCAGAAAAGATGCTACACAATTCTACTTATGCATTTCAATTCATCATCATCAAAGAGTCTAAGATACCTAGGAGTTCCAATTAATGTGATTTGCAGAGACAGAGAAACCTGTTGAATTTTTTTTCTAAGTTACATTGTCTCTATGGATATGAAGCAGCTCTGGTATAATTTTTTTTTTTTTTTGCCTGTGTACAGAGCAAATGCTACAGACTCAAAGCATGATTACATGTTCCACTGATGCAAGGCTTTGGCAATCACTATCAGCTTAGTCCTGAACACAGAAACTACGTACCTAATTTCCAGAAGTTTCTCTCCAACTTTGCTGACAAACATAGCTCAAATGAAGATTTTTCAAAAGCCCATGAAACTGTTTCTACAATTTTCCTTTTCTTCCTATGACTTCAATTAAAACGAAGTAGCTGCTATCTTAATCTGTTCTTTCAACTTGCTGCAAGTATTCAGATAAAAAATTACTACAGTTTTTAGATATTTGCTTTTAAAACTTCAGTAACATGCATGTTTAATACCAATAAACACATAACAGCCAGACCATATTAAGAGAGAATTTTGACCTTTTAAAAGCGGGGAAAAAAAAAAAAAAAGACTGCCAGTTTCTTCTTCAGCAGGAAAAAAACCCCTACTTGCATTCATCACTACCAAAGAATCTCTCTGTGATTTTCTAGAGTTTAAGCAACTGGAACGACAGTATTTCAAACCAAAACACACATCATCACTTTTTGGGAAACTGGTCAGTCCCCAGGTGGATCTACCTGGCATTTGGAAAGATTTATATGAACTTACTATATGAACTAAGTATATGGACAAAAAAAAGGCTGTAACCCACAATCCTCCTTTTATTTGCACCAGATTGATGTTGCACTAGCGAACGTTATGTCCAGCTTTACATCTCATCTCCTCTTCACATCAGCAATCAGCAGAATAGGCTGAGCAGATACACAGATATAGACACAGAAATTTTAACAAAGTTAGAGAATGCCTCTTGTAGCCCATCAACTACTACACACTTGTTCATTTGCTTACTTATGGACAAATCAAGCAGTTTAACCTTCAGGTGCAAGAACACAAAGGAGAGAGAAGTAGTAATATTATTTGCATTGGTAAATCTTGTACATATATTCTAAAAGCAAATTACTATTGCACAAGCAGCTGGCTGATGACAAGAAGTGGACAAGAGATAACTATATTGCTATGTCAAAAAAAGTATAGAACTAACATTTTACTTGAGCACTTACAGTAAAAGCAGTCATTTTGAGAATTCATTACTATTACACTACCATTAAGCTTAAGAGCTCTGAAGACCATTTTAAGATTTTTATGTATTAAAAAAAATCCTAACCTTAGGCAGAATTTTCATATTTAAGTACTTGTTAGGAGTTGAAAACTCAGAAAAAAACCAAACTTAAGAAGGGTCACATTTGAATGACTGCAATTTTGTATGAATCCACAGCGCAACTGGCTGCATCTTTTCTCAGTTAGGGGACACTACAAATACCTGTAACAGTGATTGAGAGTAAAGGGCAAAAGAGCAAGATCACACAAACAAGCAACATGCAGAAATATAAACTTAAACCAATCCACTAAGTGTAACCTGCCTTGCCAGATCTTTTTTAACTTACTGGAAAAGTTGTTCTACTTAATATTGACAAAAGATGGATAAATCAATACATTTGGAACAAGCGATGTATTTTAATTTAAAATGTTCAAACTGAAGCAGTAAATCTAAGCACTTAGCACATACAAATCAGAGAGGTCTTCTTGCTGGGTACTTTTGACACGATAAGACAAGATGTATGCAAAGCTCAGACACAAGTAACAACAAAAATAAACTTTTTGAAAAATGTACTAGCTAAAAATATGAACATGTTGAAATGAACTCTTATTACTGTTGGCTCGAATTTACCCAATGAAGTCAAGGAAAGGACACCATGGAAAAACTATACCAAAACTCTCTGAGTACGTCTGTTTTGCAATCCGCTCCACGTATTTGCTACTGTCATAAAGTTCAGACCCAGGCAGTTTTCAGTAAAATGAATGTCAGAAGGAGAAAAGAAAAAGAGGAAAAAAACAGCTCTAAAAGTCTCAAGTGTAAGTAGTCTCCTCATTTCTTTCCTATGGTATAATACTGCCCCCACACATTCTCCCCATGCAACTTCAAAACCACCTTGCTACCTTTCCTAAACTTAGTCTTTTAGATGTACTAAGTGTAACAAACTTCCAGTAAAAACTTACAAATCTAAAATCCATTATGTCAATTTCACATTTTAACATGGACTAAAGAATGCCATACAGAGAAAAAAACAGCAGCAGCTTTTTTTTCTTTTTTAATTTAAAACACATACTATGGTAAAATTAAGAGTCTCTACATCAGCAAAATATACTCTTAGCAAATTCAAAATAAAAGCTTGTGGGAAATCATTAATAAAAGGGGATGAGGGAGGAATCTATTAGCTATGTATCGAAAGAGTAATTATTTAAGGAGAAAGAGCAGGCAAGCTGGAACAGTCTTAAAGAACCTCTTAAGTTAAAGAAGTGTTAATTAATATATTCCATAACAGTTATTTGTGATTCTCATTTTGTGTTCTTTATCACTGAAAGGTAATTGTGATAAAGGGAGATAAACCATTCTTAACCAAAAAAAAATCTGTAGAGATTATTTCAGCAATGAAATCATTAGTCTTAAATGTATAAAGTTATAATTGCTTATTTTAGAAACAATGATATCACCTTCATTACATACCACTTGTCCAGACTAAAATTTTTCTTGGCAGTGCTACTACCCCTCTTTATGTTTGCCCTATTTGCTATAGCCTAGCATATAACCAAAGTTTCTGCTGTTTCTGCAAACGAATTCATCAAGTTTGGAGTAATTTGCAATTGGACTACAACTTCGATCATGACAAATTAATGCTAATAAGGCTAACTGTTCATTCACCATGATGCTATACCAAATTTGCGATGACTGGTAAAAGACTGACTATTATTTTACTTGTAAATACAGTAAAGAACATTAGAATCAAGAGCCAGTACTAAATCCTTCAAACTGGATTTCAGTAATTGGGATCTTAGGATGAGTGAGAAAATTTTCCTCTTTTCTCTTCCTCTCCATTTCCTGTAAACACTGACGAGTAGCATGTTCATTTCCAGTAACTAACTCCTACCTGAAGTTAAAATCTAAATACATAAACACTCATAAATGGCTCCTGGGATATGGTTGTGGGTAAGAAAATAAACAGGTGTTTTAAGAATTGCCTCTAAACCCCACGGGAATGTGCAACCCCCAAAATAAAATATTATAATAATCAAATCACAGTATTTCCAACTGCTGTAACTGCCCAGCAAGCTGACCTGGTATCCTTTAACATGACTGAGAGGTGTGTTTAAGATATCATGATTGTTCTTTAAAAACATTTCTCATACAGCATTTTAAGTTGAAGACTCAAGAAAGAACACATCATATTCTTGCCACTGAACGTGAAGAACATCAGAAGCATACTGAAAGCAACTGCAACATCTTCCTGATTATTTAGGTTCTATCTTCAAAACCAGCTTTCTCTCTCAGCCCACACACCCGTCCCATAACAGAAGTTTTGCTGTACTTCGTGTAGAGGAAGAAATCTGACCCTTCCTGGTAAGCTGCCAAGGATTTTTATAAAAGTATTAAGAATTTTCCACTTTGAATGCAAGAGGGTTGCCGGTTACAATACTGCAATCCATGTAAATCCCTTTGGCTGGGATGAATGTCTTGAATTGGTCTCTGAAGTCCAGAGCTCCTAATGCTCCAAAGTAGCTACAGTGTCAACACATGGCCAGGCAAAGTCTGCTGGTGCTTTTCAGTCTCTGCCGTTTACCGCTCTTTAATGGATGGCGATGTCTAAGTAAGCATTAGGCTTACTGTGATAAACAGATTTATTGAAATTACTACCAAACCCAGTACAAACAATGCTGGTCAAGAAGGAAATTATGATTGTAAAGAATACTGACAGAAGACCCAAAGAGAAAATGCCACAAAAACGCTGAAGACAAGACAGGAAGAGAAAATGTCATGAAATGTTTGTGGGAAATGAGACTCCAGGAAACAATATATCTGGCACTACAGCAGGTGGCCTTCCCTCTGTTTCCTCTTCCAGACCTGCCTCTGCAGTGATACTAAGAGGTAGTCCGAGGCAGGACTGATGCAAGAGAAAACAGGGGGGTTTTGGCTTATTTTGTCTTAAACAAGACAGTAAAGCAGAACATTTTTAGCTCATATTTGGACAACAGAGAGCTCTTAACATTCTTACCAAATATAGGAAGATTAATGGTCTGTGGTCACGTACCGCGTGCCTCCGTGCAGTGGGTTACATGATGGGAAATAGAGCACGATGGAGGCTGCTGCGCCAGTCCTTTATGCCGTGCCTCTCCGAACGCTTGCCCCCGCTAGCATGCACGTGTCCACTGAGGCCTAAGGAACGTTACACAGATTTTCTGCAGTTTCTGGAATTCATACATCTAAACCAGGTAGAGAGGCGCCCAACTGGCCAAGTCTGACAATTCAGACAGAATGCCGGGGTGGGAAGAAAGCACAGCACCTCACTGGAAACACAGGCAATACTGACACGACAGCACGAAGAATCAGACTCCTAGAAATAAAAGCCTCAAGCACAAAGATTTGACAAGACTGTTCTTCATTGTTTTACAAGATAAATATTGCAGGATTTTAATTGTTTTTAGTAAATTAAATAATACTTATTTAATAAATTACTTAAGCACAGAGAAACACTTTGCATTTGTTTTGGCAACACGGACTATCATCTGAATAACAAGCAAAGAATAACCTTTTACCATACCCCCATTTTAAAATTCCTTTATTTAATAAATATGCATCTTTCTGCTACATGCTCTACATCAAAGATCTTCCCTTGCTCTTCTTAAAGCCCATGCACTATAAACCCTATTCTGCGTCACCGATTTTAAATTTCATCTATAAAAGTCATTTTACATATACTACAAATAACAATACATGCCCCGGTTTGAATATTAAAGCTGTAATTCAATTTCAAGGTTCTTCTGACAGTATTCCAGTATCACTTTTTTCAAGATGCTACTTGAATCCTTTTCAGTAAATTCACAAACTACCACAAATCAATAGCTTAAAAGCAGATATATTGCATGAACAACTTCACTAGGTCTTATTGCTCTCCATTCAAACAGTACTGAGAAGTTGGTCCTGTAATATAATAGAAATTAACAAAAATAAACAGTTAAAATGAATAACAAAGTTACATGATCCCATGTTCATAATCCATAACCTGCACACATTCTCCACAACTTGCTATGTATTTTCTTCTTGCATTCCTCTCAAACGGGAGGGCATTATTAGCTATTACAGAGATATGAAGACCCACAGACACGTAAACCCAGATTTACAGTGTTAACTCCACCCAAGACTCCATTCCTTAGATTTTATTAGCTTTAATTTCTCAGAGATACCTAAAGAATAGAAAATACTAGGCTCAGACTGGAAGAAACTGATGAAGTCTAGCCTTTATGAATCTGGATTACAGTCTCAAAAGAGACTTTTTCCTCTATAAAGCATGAGATTTTATCAGTATAGTCACTGCTGGAAGATTATGTAACATACAATCACAAGAGGTATAGTGAGCATATTTACTAAAACTATAGAATTTTCTACACTGAAGTCATAGCTTTTTTAAAAGCTAACCACTGTACTTGGAAATTTACTTACTTTCTCCTTGTTAAGAAACAAACCAGTAGCATAGAATTTGCACTGCTTTCTTAAAGTGTGATTAGTATTAGTAATTATGTACATTAAACATAGCTTTTATCCAAGCACACAAGAGTTTTTGTATTAGTTATGTACTCAGTTTTCAGTTCTAATTTTAACTCCTCCAAGGCATTTTATTGAAGCATATAGTTTGTCTAAGTAACCTTAGCAATAAACAAATGAAAAACAAACAAAAAACCCATCGGTAACTTTTCTCACCCTCTCCATTTCCTCAAGTTTCTCTCTGTACCGCTGTAAGGACCTACATATACAAAACCAAACCAAGGCTATCTACCCTGTATCGGGCACAGCTGGCCAGCAGTTTGGCAGCTGGAGGGAAGACTGCAGGGGTGACCTGCACAGGAGGTGCCCAGGGACTCCTCTGGTTCCATTTTGGTGCACAGTGGGTCCATTTCATCCATCATGGAGCCAAATGGCGTTTAGGAATGGGATGCAAAACTCAGAAGGAGATATGCACAGGAGAATACAGAGGGAAATGTCAGAAGAGGACAGATGTTTAACAGAGGAGACACAAGAGCTGATACTGGGAGAGAAGAGATGTGTGAACAGGCGCACAAGCGAGAAACAAGACAAACAGGAGGGCAGACAGTACAGCAGAACTGCTGAAGCAAATGAGCCACCCAAGGAAGGGCTGGAGACAAGACCGAGGAGGAGGTACAACCCCGAAGGGACTGGAGCTGGTAGGGCAACCTGTGCCAGAGCAATTTGGTAAGAAACAAACAGCAGCAAAAGAAAAGGAACCACAATGCACCGACTCCCATCCCACCGAGGGGACTGGAGATCAAAAAGCAGGGAGGAGAGGTGTCTGGAGCCAAGGCAAGGTGGGTTTGTTTAAGTGTTTGAATGTTTCTGGTTTTCAGCACCAGGATCAGCAATCGAAAGGTTGTTAAATGGCAATAAATTAAAGTGATTGACATTCCCTGGCTTGAAGCTGTGTTTTGGCCCACAACACACCCCTAAGCAAGAAAGCTGCCAGTCTTAAAAACAGATAGTTAAGTTTATCCTGGGACCACGGAATTTAGTAAATATACACATATACTTAATACTATATCCTTTATGCTAACCCAGAGCTTTATCGCTGTTAAGACAGTTTACTGTTGTTTTTTCCATAAAAATAATTGTTCTACTCGTGCTTTCACAAAATATTTTTTTTAGCATGGCTTTCTGAGAAAAAGGAAACGCGCATAATTATCTGCAACTTTTGACCTCCTAGCACACTCCCTCACACTAGCTTTTAAGCCCATTAGCAAATTTCAGCTGGCTCTAAAAGGAGAGATGTCATAAAAATAAGTTTGCATTTGCGACACCTAATGGGCAGGAACACCCAAACCAGCACCCTCTCTCCAGTGAGACATCAGCACCAACTCAGCCAGCTCACACGTGGAGCCTGGAAAACTTCACATCACATGCTGCCTCTTTACAAATTTGCGGTTAGGAGTTATGAGGGTTGTATGCATGTAGATATGAAAAAGGAAACTTTGGGCATCAATGGGAACAGAGGAAAAAACCGAAGTAAAAAAAAAAGGAAGGGGGAGCTAAGGTTACTGCTGCTAAAGGATTTTTTAAAGTGGCAGCTGGCAGAAATCCTTAAGAAACTAGAGTTCTCTGTGATGGTCAAGAAGAATTTTATTTGCTAATTGCATTTTATATATTGTCAACAGGCATTTTGTTATACCTTCAACCTGTTAACCATGGATGTTCAGAGTCTGCTGTGTGAAATTAACACAGTAAATATATGCACTTCATTTTTTGAAAGTCCTAGAAACAGCACCCATTCTTCCTGTCCACAAAAACAAGTCATTGCTTCCCAGTGTAAATAAAAATACATATGGAATTCGGAAACATCCACAGCCAGGAGAGCACACCAATTGATCAATACCTGGCCAGAACATCTCTCAGCAAGAGAAAGACACACAAAGATCATAAGCAAAGGACAGGTGTTAATTCATAGCTTTTAGGTCAGCTTGCTTCACTTGGAAGCTAAACAAATTAAAACAAAGCACACAGCAAAACACTGGGACAATCCCAAAGGGGTTCTGCTGCATATGACAAAACCTGATGGTAATGCCTGCCAACAATGCTATCTAACCTCGAGTGCTTTCAAATCAGCCACTGCCACACAGTAGGTGAGACCCTGCCATACTCGGGAGATCCTTGACCAGGTGTAATTGGCACCAACAGAATTAACAAGGATTCCAGTTCTGGATTATCACTGTTGCAAGAGAAAACTTAAAGTGCCTGCGGTTTGCCAGCCTTCTCCAAATTCTTCTTGAGAGACAAGTTCTGAAGGGTATAGGTGCTGATGCTCAAACAGCAACAAGCAATATCAGGCCACACACCACCTAGGTGATACTAAACAACGTTGGACACATGGCTCGAAAGGACTGATAAATACAAAGCACACAGCCACGCAAACTCAGCATGATGTACAAACCTAGACAAGAACCACCACCTTCCTCAGAACACTCGGAGTCAGATGATGTGCGTTAAGGAAAACGTACAAAGCTTTAAAGAGTCTGCACTGAGAGAAACTGTGCCAGGCATTTTGCCAAAGGACAGATCATTAATGGTTTCAACAATCTCCCCTCGGAGAGGGGGCTGCCAAGACAAATCCTCTTAGTTATACTAGAAAGGTTAAGTGAGGTCAAAAAGACCCACCTCTCCCCAGCTGTGGGCACTTCACCAGTTTGATAATTTTGATAAAGAAATAAATGAATGCTTTAGGTGTTTACAATTAATTAGCCTTATGCCAGCAGAGTTTCTAATAACTGGTATTATACTTGGGTCTGTGTCCGCTTTGATTAGCTCTCTTAACAGCCGACCAGCTCTGTCACCCTACTGGAATAATCTATTTTGCGCAAGTCAAGGCCATTTGCAACCTCTGGGCTATGTATGTGCTGACAGCACGGCTGGCCACTTCCAGCTCCTCCAGCAAGACAGCAAAAAAACTGAAGGGGACACCAGATGTACCTGAATCTCCAGGCAGTTTTCTATCTCCCTTTAGGTTAAGGTAGACAAGAGAGCCTGTGTATTTTCTTCTGAAGGCATAACAAACAGGTGCACTCGGTAACTCACTTCGAAAGCCACAGGCAGCACGGTGGACAATACCTCAAGGATATTACTTACCTTCCAAAGCAGAGTGTCTAAACATTAATCTGTTCCCTAAACACTGCCATGCACAGGAGGCAAGAATTAATGTCCTTTCAAGAATAATACTTTTACAGTTGATCTTCATGGCAACAAAGGAATAACTGAAAATTGAACAGTATCGTAACGTTTAGTATCCTATCAGAATAGCCATGAGTACTCAGCGCTATTCACTCAAACACATTCTTCACAGTGCAATGTTCCCATTTCATTTCTTTTGAGATTAAGTTTCTTTGCCTTACTAATTTAATGGAAGAACTGTAGAAGAAAAACATCCCAAAAATACAGAACTTTTGGACATAAAAACCCCAGCATTAACTGAAAGGTCACCATCTTCTCTCAAAGAGTAACAAAGAGTACATCACTAGTCTGCAATAATCTTGGATAGTTTTTCTAGAATTTTAGTGAAACCTCTCTTTGAACTCTACGTATCTTCTACTCTCGCCACCACTACATGGTAACCTGGCAGACTACAGATACAATGGATGCAATCTAACACAATATAGTAGTTTCAGATCTATTAACCTATCATTAAAAGAACGCTGAATGGTTAACAATCTACTCTAAGGTCTCACAACCTCTCAGCACGTCACCACAACTAAAAGCAGGCAGTTATACTGAAGCTTTCCGTGTTCATGAGATTTTGAGTCTGCTGCATACTAAGACTGCTCAACAACTCTGACCATAACACTTGCAGTAGTAATTCCCCTGAAATAAGCAAGTAATGTACAAACTTCCCTCCACAGAAAAAAACCCAAAATAATCCCCCTGACCAAAACCTTGAAAAAACACCCAAGCAGCCAAGCAGACTGTTTTTTTAGAAAACACCTTTCCCACCCCATAACATCTGAAAGAAAGAAAAATATAATGGAACATCTGGAGTGCCACTGGAGTTTGCTGCTAATGGGTTATATTGACTCTGCTTATGTTTTGCCACTTTGTGTTGCTGTACTGTACATGTCTCAACTTTTTTTTTTTTTTTTTTTTAAATTGTGCTCACTATAGGACAGTCTTCTGATGTTGAAGAAAACACATCTGCACTGAAAAGATAAGAGAATTCTTTTCCATACAACATATGCACGTTCTGAAACAAAAAAAATCTTGGCAAATAGTAACGTCTAAGAAAGGATAGTACAATGAAGTACTGAGAAAATTATGTTTTGAAGTTAGATTTAACATAAAGTGAAAATGATCAAGTTTTTCTGATATGGCAGTTGTTCCTTTTCGGCGTTTATTTACAACCTTGTGTCAGTTTACTCCATTAAACATTCCTTAAATAAACTACACTTACTGACGCTTTGCTAGCTTCTTCCCTCTCATACACTGCTTCCAAACACGAAGAACGTGGCAAAAAAGCAGAGTTACTCTTTCTACAGATCATGCATCCTCAGGCTGTTGGTTGCAAATGCTCCTTTCAAAGGTAACGTCTTTCTAGATCTTGCCAATTATTAGTACTAGTTAGGTGACCTCCACCGCCCCATGGCAGTGACACATACATATTCAAAGCAATTAGAACAGACAAAGTATTTACAACAATTTGCTAAAGGACAAAATGAACATACACTGTAACTGTTAGGTTCTTCCTCTAATTCTGTGGGTAGCTTACCTTCCTCACTCAGGCTATTGTCCTATAGAGTACATACCTCAGGGTTAAGAGTCCAAAGAACATTCTAGACAGATCTGTGTAATTGCTGGAAACTCAGCTTTGTTGCAAGCGTTTTTGACTATTTTTGTAACACACGCTATTATAACTGGAAATAAGAGTCATACTGGGTAGTACTGATTTTGACATTTTGAAGAGGCAATCTTTACCCAACTTAAAAGAATTTTCTAAATACACACATTGTGATATATGCACCCCTTAATAAGTACTCTGATTACCAGACTGCTATTTGTACACAATTAGAGTAAGGCTTAACGAATATATAATAGACTTCCATATAAAAATAAGAAATTAACTTCGGAGAGAGAGGGAGACGTGAACATATTGACACTATTTTTAGATGAGCAGGTAAGACCCGTAATTAAAGCCTGATCTTTGCCTAAGAAAACATCTGTTTTCTTCACTGTGTAATTAGTAAAATTAATGAATTCCAATCCATCCACACAAATGATTTTTTTAACTCCGAAATCAATCACTTTAAAACCCAAGATGCCTTCAGCTACACAAATTGGCTAATAAGTGATACTGTAGATCAAGTTCAAATTATGAATGTAATTTTCTTCATAGTTATGTTCAAAACATTTTCTAGCCCTCTCCCTCTATTCTGCCAACACTGACATTTATGTTATTAAGAAAACAGATCTGTGGCTAAGAAATCTGATATGGCTACATAATAGATTAATACGTAATTCTTGTCAGAAAACTGACTAACAGATCACACTGTTGAACTGGATCAGAACAGGAAATAAGCTTATTCAGAGATTTTGTAAAAAATTAAGACTATCCCTCTCTGACATATTTTATTATATACAGAGCAGGAAACTGCTGAACAGTGAACACAATTTCACCACGCAGATTAGGAGATCAATCATTAGAGGAAGTGATGAAAAATTCCTTTTAAAATATTTCCTTCTTAAGAAAGTGTTACTCCTAAGAATGCGAAGGGGCAGATGAACACATTTGAAGGGGTTAGCCCTGGATAGTCACAGCCACGACAAAGAACGGGAAACACAGTATGCTTTAGCATGCTCCAGTACTATTACTGTCTCCCTGCCATAAAGGGACAACAAAAAGAGGTCTCTTAGCATACCCTGCATGGTCACAGCTGGATTCTAATCCAAAAGGGCAATTCCGATCATCCATACCAAAAATCTTTGGCCAAAACCTATGTATCTGTTCATTTGCTGTAATTGTTTCGATCTTCCTCTTTGAATCAGGGAGACGTGCAGGAGAAAACCAGCTAACAAGCTCATAAGTACTTGTTTTATGAATCTGGCCCTCAGTCAAGAAGTTGCAGTGAAAAGTCTTTTAATCACCTTCTGATCAGAATTTACTGGATTGTATCTAAGTTCAAGGGTATTAAAATGTGCAAAGGAGACTATGAAAAAATGGCTAGGTTATAGATTTTAACTTCTTAACTAGAAAATTGACTCAAAATAGATTTTCTAATTTACAATGAATCAAAAGAAAAAACATTAGACCATAGCAAAAGTGGCACAAATGTATCAAAAAGCAAATGAATAAACATTTGAAAAGATTTATTATTAGAAATTGTAATAAATTTTGGAAAGATGAATCGATTTTAGTTAAAAGGTATAACTGACAATTTATTGGGCGGGAAGATGCATTATTTTCCAATTGTTATCCACCTACAGTAAAACTGATTTGTGTCCTATTGTATTTTATGGAAAAGGAGAGAGCAACTTTCAGTGATTTAGATTAAATGTATTAATCATAACCAAGCACTGTGAACTATATATCTACTATTAAAGAAGATTTTTGACATTTAATTCTGTAGCAATATTTTGGCTCTGTACCACTCTTCCTAAATCCAATTCCTGCTACAGTTGGCAGATTTCTCCCTTTTAATTTTATGGGGCTTAAAGTAGCATTTAACCACCCATGCGGTAAATAATGCAGGATTAGAAATATTTAGTGTTTTGTTTCCCTTTGAAGAGTACTAATCCATCAACCCCCAAATATTTTTAAAACATTTTCCACATTCTAGTAATATTTAATGTAAGATTCAGTAAAGCATCCTATGCAAATAAAGTTGTTTTACTGAAACAAAAAAAATCACATTAAACCCTAAAGAAAATATGCATATACATCACTGACATAGGGGTATTCATTGTATAAAGATATCAGTTTCTGTACAAAGAAAACTTTAATAAATCCTTCAGAGTTTTTAAATATTATATATGATGTGACTATTACATACTTTATTCCCAATAATCTGACAAAAGATAAATTTCCTGAACAAGGGAAAACAGTATGTTTATATGTTTTACAATATTTATGTCCAACTTAACACTGAAACGCTAATTTTTATTTATGCAAAAACCTCCCTCACTTTCATGCAGTCATTTCCCATCTTTCCCTTAAGTGCTATATTGTACTGCACGGGAAAGCTGCTTTATGGTAACTTCTAACAGACAATGTTCTTAAAGTTATTCCAGGTACTGCAAATTGTCTTAAATTGCCTTAGACCTGCGCCAATGATTAGATTCCAGATTTTGAAAACACATCAACAAAAGAGAGAAAGCAGCATGGCAACTAATTCTCAATTGCCATATGCATGCTTTCTTCTTGAAAGCAGAACAGCATGACATAAAACAGGAAAAAGATTTCTTTTCCTCTACTTTGACTATATTCTACAGAGAAAAAAACTCGCAAGCTACTGTAAACCTAGTATCTGTTTAGGTCTTTGTAACATTAAGTCTTTTAGAACTAAGCATTCCAACAGGAAGGGGCCAGGGAGAAGGGGAAAAGGCGTATATTTTATCTAATGCTTTTTAAAGTGAATTTCACAGGCATTTAAAAAAACCCCAAACATCTATAGCAGGACAGCTGCAACAGAGTTTGCCCATCAGCCCGCAGTAAGAAAACGACTGCCTAAATAAACAGTTTTCAGTTCTCTGAACTGAGGGTAAGCTTCTTCCTCGACCTTTAAAACCATAATCTGCAGGAGTGTGAAGTCAAGGTTGAGAAACAAAAGAGTAAGAAAGTTATTCTCATTCTTGTGAATGCAGGTTTTAAAACCACCCGTCAAACAAGGGGCTGAAGTGAATAGCGAGACAAGGAAAAACAAACCACAGCAAAAAGATCATCAGAAGCAAGAGTTTGCTGAATCAAATTGCAAGGGGCTGTGTGGAACAGATTTTGAACAGTTATCAGAACTGTTGGACTGCAAAAGTTCACTTGATCAGTTACAACAGTTTACACTTCACATGGCAAAGAGACAAAAAAAGCAGCTGCTGTGTCCTAACTGAAGGGACAGTAATTAAAAGGCAAGGGCCAACAGCCTGTTGAACAACTCTAGTTGGAAGTGTGCTGATGGCTAAACTTTTTTTTGTTGTCCTCTTTTTCTGATATATATGTCATGTCATTCAGGAATTGGACAAATGATTTAGGTGCACACAAACCAGAAAGATCACAATGTTTTGGAAAGATCATACCAACATTACATGTAAGGTTTTCCACCGCATCAAGAGATCACCAAACAGGGCTGCTTCAAGTTTTCCTGTGACTCGCATCACAACTCACAGCATTATTAATTTATTGATTGCCTTCAAGAAATGACCTTTCCATTCTAGAATTGCTTGTTACCATTAAAGTTAGCATTTCAGTCTCTGATACTGGATGAACATGTTTAAGAAAGTATTCACTTGTGCAACTCCTTCAATTTGAAGATGTCAGAAACACATTAAACAAAGCCTACAGTTCTGGAAAGAAAGGTCTTACCTGCATTCAGTTACATGTTCACTTGCTGTAAACACCACACTATAACGACCAGAACTGGCAGACCCCTGAGAAGTTTTGAGTACTTTCTTCCCTCCTCAAAACCACACTCTCAGTATGCACATTCGATTTTCTTATTTCAAGAATCAAAATGGTAGCAAATGTGCCATTTCCCAGCTAAGTCACTGGTAAGTTAGGCTACAACAACCGTGGTTCGCTCCACTTCTTTATGGTTCTTTTTAACAGGTTATAGAACATTGTCTTTACATCTGACTAACTAAAGTCACAGTAATCAAACAGAATGGCAGAGAAGTACCACTTCATTCCTGTATTATATCTCACATTACAAAAGCAGCAGAACAATTTTCTTGTGCGATTCCATTTCAACCCAATGCATCATGTGTGTTTGCTACTTTATTTTCGGTGCTGTATTTTGAAGTTATTTTATATACACATCTCCATGACAAATTGCTGGAGAGGGCACTAAAGATCCAGTTGAATTCACTATTTTTACAGTTGCTTCTTACTCGGGGTACAAGCCATATGAACTCAGAATGTATACAGAACCCCACCACCACCATTTTACGTTGTGGTTTATATTTTTGCTTTTGTTATAAATCAAACAAGATTAAAACATTTTAATTTCCCATCTGTGCCTCATAGTAATGATTTGAAAGATAAACTGCCAAATGATATTGATCACTTCTCAGACAAGAATATTTTTAGTATGTATTCTATAAAGCTAGAACAGAGCTAGCAAACAAACGAGTGCATCTGAGTATAAAGCGTGTATCTCTGAACAAATCTAGGTGGTTAGTATTAATAGAGTTAATCTAGATGTCTAAGAGATAGGCTTAGTACTTCCATCAGGTATCTAAAGGGCCACTGTTTTCCCTACAGATGGCCACCGTATGAAATGTGACTGAAAAACCAGACGGATTATTTTCAAGTTCCATCTATTGGTAGCTCTCATTCTTCCACACCACCTATTCTAGGCAAAAGGACAAAGTTTCCTATGGAGTGGAAAACCTACTCCTGTGAATAAGTTACTATGGTTTGAACTAGCAAGAAACTTCTAACAGTTCAGGAGCTGCATCTGATCTTGTACTTGCCTTCCGTTATAAAAATGCTAAACAGTGTGCTAGCTGAAATCACTGTCATGATTTACTTGATGCTTATGATGCTACTACAACACGAGATGCTGCTCATCAGCTAAGCCATGGTATCTGTGCATGTGTTCCTTGCCTATTACACATACGACTTTCTGCCTATTCTCAGCATTAAATGATCAACTCCCCCATCAAGCTCAGTACAAGGAAATAAAACTCCTAACTTGTCTCCGGATACAAGATGCTGTTATACCATTAATCCTCCAAAACACTGCCACTGAGGCGTCAAGAAGTTTGTAGAAGAGACACGACTGAGTGAAATTTTTGCAGAAAAGATACTAAACCCAATTACATTTTAAGATAAAATATTCTCATTAGAAACTGCACTGAAATATAAAAGATCAAAAGAACTAGTATGGACTTAGGAAGTCAAAACAAGCAAATTCCAAATGTCTGCAGAAGAAGCATTTCACACAGTCAGACACCAGAAAGGGGGATTTCTTTGTGATAAGCGCAGAAAACACAAAGAATAATTATGCTGCCTCATATTTTCAAGTCAGAGGTTTTAAAAATCATTATTACCTGCGAGGAGTGCTGCAAAACTGTATTAAATGTGTTTTCAAGACAGTCACTAAGTGAAGAATAAAAGGGGTAGTATTATGCTATTTGCCCTGGTTTAAAAGCAAACTTAAGTGAAATGGTAGATGACTACCATTTGAGCGGTTGGGTTAAGGTGAACTACAAGGAATACTGCTCAGACTAACAGTTCATAGCACTTGTCACCATGAATAAACCACAAATTCATTTAAAAAATAAGCAGTGCATTTGGCATTTCCAAAACTAACGCTGGAGGGCAACTATTTTGCTGAAGTGGAATGCTGGTTTTGACACTATATTTGAAATAAGAGTCCAAGAAAAGAGACTGCATCATCACATTCACTTTAGCTAGACACAAGTCAATCTTTGACATTTTAAAGGTGTGCTTTGATCCTCACAGCAGGTGAAACATACCAAGAAAAAAACACTGTGAGCTCTGTTCCACAGAGTATCTTGTAGGTATAACTAGTGAAACAGCTATCTTTGTTTTGTCAATAAGCTACAGTTGTGACCTCTACCAGCTATTAATTCCTTGCTGCATTTCAACTATTACCTTTTTTCTTGATCGGCATACGTTTCATAAGAGTGAAACTAGGACACACCCAATTCGAGACTACATACTAATGTACAAGGTAGGTGATATAGAAGAAACAAATAAACCAAACACATGCTTACCTTCACCAGTTAGTGCCTTTAAAGCTATCAAAAATTAGCTGAGCATCTCTCTAGCTATTTTAGTTAAAGCAGGGAAGTTTTACACTTAGGTGACAGAACTAGTAACAAAACTGACCGACCTTAGATTTTCTGAAATCTAAACACTGGGTATTTGAGTCACTTGTAATTCCTTTTTGGCTAGTGAACTGCAGCTCCAAATGAGACAGAAAAGCTGTGTAGTATTTGTGCCTGTTTACTGGTTTGTTGACACAAAGATGATCACAGATTTTCATTAGACAACTACAAGTGACACAAAAACCACTGTTGGTTAAAACAAACATAGGTTGTAAGGCAGACTTTACTAAACCATTCAGATCTCATAAACGATAGGTAGAGTTCAGAATACTTTGTACCAATGACAACTACACTGACAAAACTGATTAATTCTAGTGTTCGGCCTTGAACAATCACAATATTTAAGTGTGCCTTAAGTATGGGTACCACCACTGGTACTACCAGTAATGGGAGCCACTTTGAGAAATACTGACCTACTCTAAAAAAGGGTACAGGTATAATTATGATGCTTTTGATTAGTAAGTATGCTAAGCTATTAACAGAAGTCACTAAGAAGCTTCTAATCTTCCATCAGGTGCTTACCACAAGAGGTGGAACAAATTATATTAAGCCTGCATCATTGAAAGCTTTAGCAAAAATGCACTTCAAAATTAATTTGTGGGAAAAAAAAAAGAAGAAAAAAAAGAACTTCTTACTATGCAAAATACATAGCAGGTATAAGAACAGTAAGCAGTTCTCCCAAAAAATATTAGATACATGAAGTTAAGAACATCACAGATAACATCATCCCCAATATTTATGCTCCATTTTTGAAACCTACACTGTTTATAATGGGTTTTGGAATTGACAGAAGCTTTTCGTTTTTCCCCTTTTCTCATAAATTAAACTTATTTCACCATGTCTAAGTTCTGAAGTCCAGAAGAGTGCCATTTGATTCATTCCTTGGGAAAATTGTAGCATTTTTGCCAATAGTGACTGAACACTGGAAGAATTGAAGGTGGGGCCTAAACTGCCATCCCAGCAGCACATCCTCTGCTAACAAACTGAATTTTCCTGCCTGAAATCTGTATCTGCAGGAAGCACATGACTGCAGGAAACCACCCACTCCTCCAGAAAGTTTTTCCCTCTATGGTGTAAAACTAAAGTACTGAGTTAACTAAAGTGAGGATAAAAGAGCATAACTTACTCACTACATTTTGCATAAGCAGATACAAAGTTAAGACAATTACAAACAAGAAAAAATTTTGAAAAAATAAGAGGAAAAACACAGCAAGAAATGCTTTAAATAGGTGAAAATATTTTTGGTGACAGAAAATCTTAATAACCCCCCCCCCCCTACAAAACCCAAAAGCCCCTAACTTCCTACCCACTAAAAAGAAAATTCATTTGCAGCTTTAGCAGCATAAGCTTTCCAAATGTCGTCCTCAGACCCAGAGGCCTAATATTCCTGATCCTGAACAAGTGGAAAGTCTGGAATCCAACAAGACTTTCATTTTGTTAACAGGCATCATATAATACCACTCATATTTCCACAGAGTCTGACATAGACACTATCACTCCAAATGATAGAAGTCATTAAGTGAATAAAAATAATTAAACCCCCCCACACACATTATTTCACGCACCTCACTGAAACTGACTGGTGTTTTATCTGACTGTATGCCACACATCCAATGTAAAAGAATCCTCTGCAACACCAAATCAACTTTACCTTGAGAAACAGTGTTTTTCCCAAAGTTGCAAAGCATCCACTGATACTGTAAAAACAACACCCAACTTACTCCAAGGGAACATGCCTTAGATCTGTAACAAGGTTTCTTACCTAGTACTGTTTCATTCAATTTCCAAAATATTTTGACAAGCAAAATCCTGAAAACACCTAGCTGTTTCTTCAGTTACAAAGCACTTAGAAAGCAGAAACATTTGGTTTGATTTTACATTTTGAAAGCAGTTAACAAAAAGCTCAATACATCTTTTCTCCTCACATCAATAGAGGAGTAGTTATCTGACAACAACTTTTTTGCAAAAAGCTCTTTTATCTTTGAACTTCTGAAAAACTGTCACAGGATTTGACAGAAATACCCAAACACCTTCAGATAATGTCTCAGAAATGTAACTTTCATTTTTTATGTACTTTTTGAATAATTACAACTAGGTATAGTCAAGCTCAATAGTGTAACTGTGCAAAAGGAAAAAAAAGAAAAATCTATCCTAGGACTGCAAGACTTAAAATAGCCTGTCTTTAATATCATGAAATCAAATGCCATGACACAGAGGTGATGGAAAAATTGGCAGAGCTGAAAGAAAGCATCCTTTTCACTGGTCGTGTTTTTTACACTTTAGCCCAGTGAAATCACTTCCAGCTTCCAGCCCAGCCAGGGAATCAAAGCAGGAAAAGACGACGCACAAGAGTCCTCAAACAAAACCCTACAGTGTCTCTCCCTGTCTCAGAGAAGGAACTCCATAACCGCACAAGGAACAGCTAACAGCAGCACTGATTTTTAAAACCTTCACTTATTTATATGGAGGAGTTGTGAACAAAAGTGAAATTTTTCAGTCATCGAGTACTAAGCTGGGCAAAATATTTTGAAGGAAATGAAGAAGTAGTCATGTTCTTCAGCTGCTGTAATTATTAACTCTTTATTTTCTTTAATTAGGGTTTTTGTGAGCTCCCCAGGAATCCATCTGAGATAAGTACAGTGGCCTTATATATTGAAGGTAAACAGTTCACCTAGTATTCTGCATTATAGAAATGCATCTTCACATTTCCAATGCATCTAAAATGTCAGATTTCTGATTTTATTCTGCTACATACCAAAGTTTCATATATAAATGTTGGAAAGGTCAGAGATATAGTCATAGATAAATAATGTGCAAGTTATAAACACATACAGAAAAAAGACTGGACGGAAAAAGCATTCCTCCTAAGAAATCAGCATTTCATTCACAGAACACTACTAAATTGTTTAAATTTTGTGTTACAAAAGAATGTGGGGGTTGGGAATAATTGATCGGGTCATATATAACTGCAAAGTTCAACCAAGCACAGCTAAGATTTCAGGCAATATACCTTGTTAGAGTACTTTAAATACTGGTATGGTATGAAAGTACATGTATCTGATTATAATTACAAAGTTGCTGCTAGCAACTTCACACAGGCAGGATCAAAAGCACAGTGTATTAGAAAAGTCAGAAGTTTTTCTATTTGTTTTCAAACAAAGTTCTTTTACAAATGATGCTGCCACTAAAAGCAATGAAGACTTGAGAAACCAGCATTATCACTGTATGCCAAAATACACGACTGATAAACTATTTAATTAGGGATACCATAAAAAACATGCCTATCACAAGCTGTACAATCCAAAGCATATAACCCCGTTGTGATCAATATATTTTTTCTTCCATTTTCTTGCTGAGTTTTTTCAGCTGTTATCTGCTGTATGACACCACATTCAAACTGCACATTGCTTTAGGTGAGGATTTTCATAGTATTTGCATGCTAGGTTTTTACTTCTCTTGCTCGTCCAGTGTTATATGATCATTAAAAAAGTATTTTGACTCTAAGGCAGTACACTTGATGACAGAAAGACCCATGAGTTTGTTCAAATTAAGCAACTCATCAATGAAATGCAGGCAGAGCATCTGGACAGAATCTGAGTGCCAGCTGTGGCTACTTCAAGTTAAAGTTCACTAACTGGCCCATAAAATGCAGCATTCTTCCTCTGATTCTCAGCTCCCGCTGCTTCTGGAAACCGTGGTGTGAAAATAACATAAGCTGGCAGTTTCCTCAGTATATAGCAAGTAATAATCACACTCTTAGCCTGATGTTTCTCTTACAAGAAAACACCCAAACACTTGGGCTTGAAATCCATTTTGACAGAGGATGATGATGATGTAGCAAGGTATTATAGCTATTAATTCTGCTTTCCCTAAACCACTAATCTCTTCAAGGCTTTGCTAGCTGCTATAATTGTGAACCTTCAACTAAACTTTCCAAAAAAGTTAAAACACACATTGACTGTATGCAAAGGGCTAACCATATACTCACATCTCCTAGATACAGGATATAGTGCGTGCCTTTTAGGTAGTGTATCTCAGTAGGAAACTCCATTTTTTACTTTTTCTCCCTTTAAAGTCTGTGTAAAAGCAGTGATACAGACATCAGACTCCTTGCTGTTAAAAAAAGAATTAATTCACAACACAACTGTTCAATGAGTTCAGTCAGCAGTGTTCTCTCCTCAGGATATTAATCTTTCTAAAAGCATTCTTGCTCCTCTTCACTGTTACCATCTAATAGCAGTAATTACTTCTTGTTCTGTGTTATCAGATGTCACAGGTATTAAATGACTTTTTTTTTTTTTCCTGTCATTGGATTGAAGTATCTAAAAAAGATTTTCTTTAAGAAGCAATCACTGACAAAAGGAAGCACATGAGCTCTGGCTTATATAGCTATGTTTGCAAAGACTGATGCAGCAGATGTGCCCACAAACATAAATAGTCATTAAGGTGGTCAAAAAACTGCATCTGAAGAGCCAACTGCACATCCATTCTATATATGCATTCCTGCCTAAACATAGTGGCTTAGAAGGTACACTCACACATCAACCTTGCTTCACAACACTAAGATATATTTAATAACTGGAGGTAACTGAATTATCAGTTTTTAGTAGATCAGCTTACGTTTTTGTTACAAAGGGAACTATGTTCCCATCTTTATATATGAGATATCATGACTGGAAGACAAAATGGGCTCCTAAGGACAATCCAGAAAGCGTAGCAGAAAATAAACATTAGGATTTTTTATTGTATATACGCATTCACAGTATATCTTCATCAATTGAAATTTAATCACCTTTTTACAATTTAGAAGAAAAGGCAGTTTTTAGGGTAGTTAAGCCATGTATCATCAATACCATGAAGCTAACCTATCAGTTATAATAGCTCCTATAAAATACCAGAGTGAAATTGCAATAAGCCTAGAAAATGGGCTACAAATCCCAGATATGCTCAAGCAAGCACTGAACCAAAAATAAAAATAGGTAGATAGGAAACCAAGAACTAGATAGCATTCATCTAATTCACAACCACTAGCAGCAGAGATCACAGGCCAAGGTTTTAAGGAATCTTATTCAGCTCCAAATGGAAATTATTGGACAGGGGCTTTAATTATAAAAACCTTTCCCTTTCAGAACGAGTTAAATTCTAACAATCTCATTCTATTCTCTGGTTATATAATAGCTCTTACATTTCTCAGAAGCACCTTATTTTGTTTAGGCAAATTAAAATTTGAAAACATACAATGTTCTCAAATAATAAAGAACATCGAGGTTGCAGTATTTATCATGCTGGAATATGTTTATTACACACTGAGAAAGAGTCTCCCACATTCTCCTTCTCTTCCAAACACTGTTCTGATAAAGTTTTCACTGTGCTACAATGAATACATTTTAACATTGTAATTTAAAAAGTCAAAATTCTCTTCTCATGCCCTCCTCCAATGAAGAAATTCTTAAAAATTCATTAGAACCTTGTCTTAGAAAAAAAGCTATGGGAAAATCCAATTATTAGACTGTACAAGAATGCAAGGACAGCTGGATTTTTTCCTTCACTTATAAAACACTGCTCCTAGAGCTGAAGGCACTAAAACACCCCAAACATCTTTCATTTGTAGTCACAGCCTTAAAACGGACCCAGTCTGAAGGAATGCATGATGTCTATGACAAGTGCATTGCTAACTTGTTTTAAATTTTTTTAATATACCCTTTCCCCAATCACATAGAAATTAAGCAAACAAAAGAGCATAAGGTCAGATTTTTCAAAGCAGACTTTGGAGAGGAAAAAAAAAAAAAAGAGAAAAGTCAGAACTGTACCACAATCCATCCTAGAATGCTTTCAGTTTTAGAAAAAACTTAAAACAGTATCAGACTGCTTCTACCATTCAAGTACACGCAAGTATTCCATTACAATAAAATTGCAGTGGGAAGAGCCTAACTACCAAAAAAAGCAGACGCAGAATATCAGGCAGCAGTGGCAATGTAGTCTTAGCATTTCATTAGCTATCTACAACATTAGGAAACACGCATGAGAGGAATATGCTTTTTTTACAAAAAAAACCCCATAAAACTCTTGAGAATAGTGTATGTAAGCTTACAATAATAAAGGCACCTACCAATGCATTCTGATTTCCTGAAGCCTTTTTTATGTTTCTTGCTGGCATTCCATGAAGATGACTAAATCTACTCTGGAAACCTACAAAAAAGAAGTACAAATTGATTTAAGAATATGTCCTATACCACGTAACCAATAAAATCAAACTTTACATACCAATCTATTAATCTGACTTTAGTTAAACAAAACCATCTTAATATTGTCAAACATTGTATTGGTAGAAACAAAGTGCACAGAATGGGCAAAATAGGGAAAGGCTAAGTTGTCATGAAAATGAACATTTCTGTACTGTCACATACTGCCATCCCGGTTCTATGCACAGTTACCTGCACAAGCAGAGCATACTGAACTACAGTAGGAGTGATTTTTGTGTCACTTACAACTTTGTTAGTACTAGAAAATGTTAAATCTGGTGAATATGCAGAGATCTAGTCCTCAGAAACAATTCCAAGCACCTGGAAAATAAGCCTCACAAAAAAATTCAGTACTTTCTGTGTGCAGAGTAGTTTAAAAGTGATTTGACCACTGCTCACACAAGAGATCTGTATTTGAATGTGAAAGGTGATCCTTGTGGCAGAGGGAAGGTACAACAAAATTCTTTGGCAGCTGAGGTCTGACAACTTCAGCCCTTAGACAAGCGTGGGTTCCTAGCTGTAAATGCAATCTAACATTGGTACAACTTACCACTGGATACACTGGGATCCACAGGTGACTAAAGTATTTTAAAGAAGAATAAAAAATATAGTTTCTAAGTTACAATCTCAATCCTAGTGCTAATGGAACCCCTCCCTCTTCACTACAAACAATAAGGCCTGGCCATAAAGCAAAGCAGATGGTCACACTAGCCTTTCCAGCCTTTGAATTAATGAACTTCCACAGAATTTCTGAACATTACCACAGTGGACAGGAACAAAATGAAATACAAAAATGCACTTTAAATCATACTTAAGAATCCTCTATGCAGACACTGAGACAACAAATAAAAAGGGTAGGCTAATCAAAATGAGCCAAGCTTTACACTGACTTTAATAACTGACTTTTTGATTTATTTCTCTCTAATGATATCTTAAAAATCACAGTTCAAGGAAACAACCTGCTAACTCCAAGATCTTGTTAACATTTTACATACTCTGTATAATCCAGAGATCTCTTTCTACTGTACCCAAGTGATTCTACAGTTTGCATTTGCTTGATTACTACTTACCTCTCCTCCCTGAACGGGACATAAGAGGGAAAGTACCAGTTAAGATACTTTCAAAGACTGGATCAGGCAATTCTCTCTCCAGTTCTGTGGAGTCTTCTTGTTCCCACCATGGAATGACCCCCGTAATTCCACATGCTCCACCAGATTCATTTTCATGAAACCAGTCACTCTGCTCATCATCACCTGTGTGAGGCCAGTATCCCCCACAAGCCCCCCCAAAAAAACAGGGAGGAGCAGAAGAGAGAAAAATCAGATGTTACCATCAATAAACACTGACAGAACAATTATTTTTTTCTTTATAGCTGCGTAACAATTACTCATATATAGCAGTTCTATTTGGAAAACGTTTCTCAGTAGCATGACAAGCACTGCTATCAATGAGACCACATAAAATGTAATGTTTTAAAACCAATTTACAATACTGAAAAACAATAATAAACTAGTTAAACCTTTGGCAATAACCGCAGGGAAATCCATTTAAGTTACTGCACTTTACATATTAACAAAAAACAAGCCTTAATCTCCTGCAGGGAATTAAAAGGTATAAAACTGTGAAACTAGTTCTTTGCAGCTGATAATGGTATATAATTAGCTTAATTTCATGATTTGTATGGCTAGTAAAAGGGGAAAACAATCATGAACAGATGTGACTAAATGAAGTTAATCTGATTAAGTTCATTTAGAAATAAGTTTTGAAAAAGTTGATTTTAAATGAAAACTGACAGTATCGTGTGATTGAGAATTATACTGCATTATACCACAAAGCTGGTCATTTTTACTGACAATATTTATAGATGTAGTATTTAAATACTTGGATTTAAAGTCAAAAGTAAGACTAGACTGAAAATCTGATCTTAAACACACTGGCAACTAAAAATAGTTATTTTGTTTTGAAACACAGTCTTTTATACAAACATGGTAGTTTACAGAGATCAGAAAATATCTTCATAAGACATCAAAAATTTCCTTTCCTACACCCCAAAATTAGATTTCAAAGTATGTGTTGTATATTTTAATTCTACTTCAACTTATCCAAACTATGCCTCACTATTTCTGCATATAAATTATTTGTTTGGCATTTTTTAATCAGGCAGAACTAACCAAGACAATGCAAGATTTTATTAGACACAATTTTCAAGAACAAAACGCATTTGTGTAAAATTTCATTGCCGCTCAACCTCACAATGGGAAAACACAAATAATGAAAATGCAAGCCAGAATTTGAGGGAAAATAACTCCAAATAAATCATTGCAATGAAAAGAATACTTCAAGACCAAGCACAGGTGAAAATGGCTGTAAACATTCATCAGGACAAGTACTTCAAGAAAATATAGAATAATTAAGGCCCCTCACCGGTCACTTGCAGGTGAAATGTGATCCTTATATCTTTAATGATCACTGTTAAAACCAAAATTAACAGAGGCTAGGAAACAGGGAACTTTAGATGGAGGAAAGGGAAAACAAAGGTGGAAAGTGATACACAGGTCCAAATAAGATTTAGTTTTCTTTGCATTCCTGAAGCATTTCAGATTACTCTCCACATTTAATCTAATCCTCATTTATAGGTTTGCCATTCCACAAAGGTGTTCACCGTTAATTCTTTCCTCATTTCATTACAGGCAGGTATAGTTCTTTGGAAGATGTCTAAGAGTGCTGAACAGAGACACTGGTGGTGGTGGAGGAAGAACCACACCTTTTCATTAGACTGATCTGTGGTTCAGAATTAAGTTTGAACTCCTTTGTTTTGATTTTCCAAACATTTATGTAGACAAACTTTGTCTGAATATTTTCTCATGAGACCTCTAGACACCTTGACTAATAAGAAATACTATCAAGAACTCAAAAGAAGTCCTGTTACAGATAATTCAGCTATGAAAGCAAGAACAGAACTCTGAGATTGGGTTTCACAATCGGCTTGAGGACAGAAGCCTGTAAGAAGTACATAATGCAGTCTTGGAAGAAAGCGCTAGAATTTAAGACTGGGTTGGTGGACTGCAGCATAAGGCAAACAGTGGCTATGGAAGGAAACTTGTATCTTCATTTATATGCACAAAAAGAGTTATCTGTGAAAAAATACAAAATTGATTTTCCTTTTTATGCGGTAAGAATATTATTATGTTAAGCAACTACCCGTTAAGGTATCTTATCTGTTCTGTTATTATACACTTCCCTAAGCACTTATGTTGCTTACTGCCAAAAGCAGACTTATGATCTAAACCTGGTAGGCTTTCCTCGTGTGACACCAGCATCCAGTATACCTGTCTTTTAGCTTCCTTGTTTGTGCACTTCTAACAGCTCTGAATCCTCCGACTACTTCAATCATATTACCACCCTGAGGTGAACATAAGCCTATTACTACTACTCTTATCCAGGTGACAGCACCCACAGGCATTTTGTCTTCTAGTTGCTCCACCTTGAAGGGATGCCACTTACAAATGGGGTCAGGGAAGACCACTGCATCTAATAAATTCCTGACTTCATATGTATAGGCAATGTAACACAGAGGCCTCCCCGCTCAACAGTTTGGTAACCAAATACTTGTTTTTAATCTACTTAATTTGCAGCTCTCAAAAGGCAACACAGTATCCACAGCAAATATGAACTCAGGAGAATTACAAATTCAAAGCAACATTTCTGACTTCACAATACTTGAAAAGATTCACTACTGTCCTTTCCTATTAGGGATGCTGATTCAGCACAAGATTACAGCAAAGTACTGCATTCTTCCAAGCTACAGAAAAGGTAAAACAACCTCCAGATGTCCAGAAACTGATCACCAAGCCCAAGCATTCTCCCAGCCACACATTTAAAATACAACAAACTTGTTTGTGGGTAATGCCAGTGCTTGAAGGAATTACTTCAAAGCAATTTACATTCAATTATTACTGTACTGATCGCTACCAAAAAAACCCCAGAATCAATTTAAGGCTCAGAAATGTCAACTTCAATTCTAAAATTTCAAGGCATTCAGTTCCTGGCTCTATTTATTTGTAAGCTTTCCCCTCCCCCTAATTACTGTTTTCCTAATTTTCACTCTATATTATTGAGTCTACATATTTATCTAATTACTACTCTTTCATGTTAAATTACTTGCCTTCCTCTTTAAAGAATTTTAGAAAGTGATTTATGTGGGCTTCTTAGGATTTCTCTATAAACACAGACCCCATCTGCATCACCATCAGTTTCACATTCAGAATAGCTTCACGTGAATCTTATTTTAGCTAAAGCAATGCAGGATGATAAGGCTTTCCACTGCACACAAATAAAGAGTTTTCCCCGCTCTTCCTAGTTTTCTTTTATTTCAAAATGGCTAGACTACCCTCCAAAGAAGTCATATATGTGTACACGTGCTTGCCTATAACAACTACAACCTACTTTGAGAGGCTACCACAAAAAGAGTTCAGCATCAGTGTCCTATAAACACCACTTGATACTGTGCTGCTCCATCATCCACACAGAGAGCAATAGCACATAGCCTGTAAACATCCTAGGATGCTAGTCTCATTTCCATGACCAGTGTACCTCTTTCTAGGTAAAAAAACCCACCATCCCTCTATTAACAGCTGTAATGATCATTTGGAGACATCAGAAGATTCACTGTAACACATACAAGCAGTTTCAGGAAAGCACACGCTTAAGTTACCTAGTCCACAGAGGTACGTTGCATCTCGCTCTCAGTGCTCTGCAGCGCTGCCTTGGCAAAAGGGATAGCAGGACACCACGCAACTGAAGCAGCTAGCTCTTTTGATTCAAGCCTGAAAACTTCACATGAAGGCCTCCTCCCACCCCTCCTGTCCAATGTAATAACAAACTCTGCTCTTGAGCAGGACAATTGTACAGGTGTGCTGTTAACAAATTAGGATGTCACGTGATCTCAGCTTTATGTTCACCTCTGTGATCCACATGCAATATTTAGGATTTCAACTATTCAGGTTGTATACAACAACTTCATGTTATTTCTTTTTCACCTGCAAAGACTATAAAATAATTAACCACAACAATTCAAGACTGGTGTGATTACACTTAGCATTGCATGCTCCATTTCTTTATACAGGCACAACGGCACTCTGACAACCTGCAGGTGCTGAGATGCTATATGAAGTCTAAATTAGTTTCTCGCTAGAGAAGACATAAGGATGGAATTCTCATATACTGAATCAGTAGTGGGTCATCTTCATAAAGGACACAGTAATGAATATATGTTTAATCATAAAACAATGAACAGCTATCTTTAAAAGCTTAACCACATCCACAGTGGAACTCTGACATTCCCTGACCTTCTCCAATTTTAACTGTTTAACACTTTATTAATATAATTTTCCTTCCTTCTTGCTTCGATCTTAAAGGACATTTCAAGTGCTGCATGTCATGATTTAAGAGGCCTTAAGACAACTTTGAATTTCCCCATGTGTACTAGTAGGTGTAGATGGACTAAGAATGAAGAATATGTTTTATTTGCCATCCCTTACACTACAGAATTCATTAAAGAATATACTTGCAATTGGACTTTGTTTTTCCCCCCAAACAGCAACAACATCAACCAGTGTTTGAGTAATATTACAATTTTGTTAACACTGTGTTGAAAGCTTAACTTACTTTATAAGTGCCTTTCGACTTCCAAAGTCCCTTTAAACTGCAGGTGATCCTACTAGCTTGGCCTATAATAGAGTTGTATTATAGGTCGCAATGTAAGATTAGACCTTTTGTTTCAAAACTCTTCTTGCAAAAGTTTCTACACTGGGCATAACACTGCTTATCATTAATGTTTTTAATAACTGAAAAACAGACATTTATGAAAATACTATTAGGAACAAAGGAAGGAGTATGAAGAAAGGAAAGTCGTAAGGATTTCTCATACATAAGCTTCAGCCACTGTTTAGTACTTTCAATTACTTTGTTGGCAGGTTCTCCCACCACCATACTCAAGGGCTTGACACTTCCATAGGATTCTGTTTTTATATATTAACCATATAAAGTCCCAAAAGAATATTTTAACTTTATTAAATCTTGCCCCAAAGTTTACCAATTTACAAACCTCTGGAAAAAAAATACAACCCATAAGAAGTCACTGGAGGTTTGTTCAGCAGCTATCTTCTTCACTGACTGTACTTGCAATGAGTATTTTTCATGATCTGTGAGCTTTTGCTGGCTAACTGTACAGGGTATGCAATGTTTCACAGAAGAAATACATTTGCCACAGTGGGATTGCAAAAACATCGAGTACCAATTACTTCTGCCGGAAAGTAATATGACAGTGGGATAAAGCACAGCAAGAGAGCCGCTGTTGCCCTCTCACAGAACCTAACGTAAGCACTTGGGTAACTTGGAAAAGGAGGACAAGCACGGCTAGGCTCATATGAGGACTTCATGGGAACAAAACAGATCAAACAAAAAAGCCATGAGACTAGAACAGAGGCAGGCTGGAAAGGAAAAGGGTATAGAGGTTTTTTTTTTAAAAAGTGTTAATGGCACAGCACATATTTGAAGTTGAACATAGGATTTTCAAGTCTCAGCAATTTTCTTTTATCATAGCAATTGATGGCAATTAAAATATATCTAGCAATTAACCCACTGCTACCCCCAATTACAGCTACACCTGGTTTTCTTGAATCAAATTATGAAAGTCAAAACTCTTCCAAGAGTCTATGAACAGCAGAGTACAGTTACTGTGATGGAATTTAATTCCATTTGCTTTCTGAAATGATTTTGGAAAAATATTAGAAGTTGCAAGGTCAGGCACTCCAGAGTTCAGAACTAAATACTCAACTATTTAACTGGCCAACTGCTTGAAGAAATTGCTGATTTAGATCACTTTCTCTTCTAGAATGTCTGTTCCATAGTATCAATATGCTTTGGGAATTAATTAGGGTTTTACAAAGAGTATTTGTCTGCAATAAATGAGATATGGTTCTTAATCCCAGAGACACAAAATGAACAAATGTTGCCCTGGAGAACAGGATCTTCTTGTCCTCTGCTACCCAAACTTCTGAATGATGGCAGGCACATCGTTTAAACTAAGTATTTTATCAGGCGGCATTAATCTCTGGTTCTCCACTTGACTTAGCAGAAACCTGAAGTCAGAAGTGCAGAAAATTTGAACTACAAATGAGGTCAAGATGCTGATGTTCTGAATATATATCCTGGAGGAGGGACACTGAGAAGACAGGAATCTGAGTCTAGCTTTTAAAACTGGACAAGAAAATCAGCCAGTTTTTCTCTTAATACATTTTTCATCCTGTCCTCTTCCAGCTTTGTTTCCCTCACCTAGGCTTTTCCTTTGTTTTTATGAGATTTATTTTCTCCTTCCTTAATTCTCTTTCTTTTTTTCTTTGTCTCAGTACAGCTATAAATTGGAGATAAAATAACCTCATCTTACTTCATAAGGCAGTACAAAGATAAAAATTACTAGTGCTTTCTTTAGGGGGGGAATAAATGTTATTAGAAAATAAACAATTTTGGTTTTGCAGTAGGATCTCTTATAGTACTTTCACGGAAAAGTCTTCACAAAATCAAAGCTATAATGCAATCTAAGAACATTTGAGATCCAGTGTGAAGCTAATGGTCTTCTGATCATACCCACCAAATTAGTCCAAAACAGCGATTAAAAAATGTTTTGTCCCGAAACCATCCTTCTGAAGTTTAATTATTGTTGTTCTTTTTATTTATATTTAAGAATATGGTTTCAGGTCTAATGCTTTCTGCTTGAAAATTGCAGTCAAACTGAATCAAGGTTCAAAAAATATCAAGCAGGCAAAAGTAAGAACTGCAGATCTACAGTAAAGAACCGACACTAAAAAGGTAACGCCACACCAATGGAAGACCACTGTTGTTCACCGATATCTCCCTTTTTCTCCTCCCACAAAACATTTAAGAAAAACAGAAAGTAACTGAGACATTTTCAACCATATTATTCAAAGATTTAAATTAGTTTAGGATTTAAGGACAAAAATATTCATAGAAATACATTGGAAGGGTACTTAAAGGCATGCAATTATTAAATATGGTAGGTCATGTTACATAAAAATACAGAGGACAAATGTTTTAAAAATTGCAAGTCCAAAGAGAAATTCATATAGGGAAGTAAAAGCAAATCTTTTTGACGCGTCATATTGAAATACTTAAAGTACTGAAATATTGGAGTCAAAAGATTGATCTAAACTTCCAAGAGAGCCTAAATTCTTCAAAAAAAGATATGTGTTAGCACAACTGACAACAGATACTCAGACTGGGAGGTTACAGTTTATGTAACACAAGTTACCATTGAGCAAGGATGGTAACACCGCTGTTCAAAGTCTGAAAAATTATCTCCCTACTGTACCATTAACATAGAAGATTAAAAAAAACAAACAGAAGAGACTGAATTATACATTAGAAAGAGAAAAAGGCAAACAATATTCCTTCAACCTAGATCTGTGGAATGGGCCAGGATTTGTTTTCTTGCACGCACAGGTAGTCTGTGGCAAACAGCATACAGAAACGATGTCCATTACCGTTAACTTAGAACTGCCAACAGAAAAGCAAGTCTTAATTACCTGAAAGACTATTTTTTGCCCCATTTTTGTATACTGTCAAAGACAGCGAGTTCCTAGTCTATGAGCTGGGCACGAAGATGCTAGTATAATACAGGTGAATGTGTTGCAATAAACACTAAATCTGAAAAAAAAATCTTGCATTTCCACCCTCAACAGTTTTATTACATAAAACCACGTAAGAACAGTACGCATAGTAAAAGAAAATTTTCAATCTTCAATGCATTTTATATTAAAGAATTTTCAGAGGGGAAAGACTTTAAACTGCATGCATCTTCTAATCTCAGTCTTAGACTCCTGAAAAAATTGTTTGAAACTACTTTTCAAACAAACTACTTAATGAAAAAGAACTATAAAACCCTGCAGTATCAACTTGGAAGAAAGAAAAAAGCCACCTCAAAAACAGTTTGAGAAGCAGTACTACGATCACAGAGTCCTGTCTGAAAATTGGTGCAACCAAAGGATTAAAACTTGGTATAGACGATCTTTTGGAGATGCTCAAGTTGTAAATAAGTTTATTATATTAGAGAGATCGCTTCTCAAGACAGCGTTTGACTAAGTCATGGATTCAGGACATCCTCCGGTAACATTTCAAAAAACCAAGAAAGCAAGCTATACTTCAACTCATTAAAATAGTAATAGCAACTGAAATATAGTAATTAACCTATGAAATAAGTTGTAACGCTTACAGAATTTCAACTGATGTGGTTTGAGGGGTGGAGAAGGGAAAGATTGTTTCAATACCTTGTCTTCCCTCATCATTGGTAAACAAACCAGCATCACTGCTGCTCAGACTGCTGGATTCACTGTAAGAAGAAAAAGAAAGAAACAGATCAAAAGAACAATTGATCTTTCAGTCGTAAAATTTTAAGGAGACAAGGCTGTGCTCAGATTGAACTTAAGCCCAACAGAGATTGGAAAAAAAAATAGGATGATTTTTTTTAATCAAACTGCAAATATCCTAGTTCCATTAACTACAAAGCATATTATTTTTGGCACATAAAACCACAGGAATCTAATGGTACCCTGACAGTAAGCCAGATGTGACTGCAACGAGGTGCTGACACAATTGATGCATTTTATTATCTGCTTCCATCA